>NW_026057582.1:9380728-9451049 GCF_023721935.1 Panthera uncia | reverse complement strand
GAAAGGAAGAAAAGGAAGAAAGAAAGAAAAAGAAAGAAAGAAAGGAAAAGAAAGAAAGACACAAAGAGGGACACACACCGGAAAGAAAGCCATGTGACAACAGAAGCAGAGACCACAGTGACGCAAGACACGGACAGAACACCAAGGATGCCAGTCCCCACTGGAAGGTAGGGGCAGGCCAGGAAGGGCACCCCCGTAGAACCACTGAAAGGGCACGGCCCCGCCAGAACCTTCATGTCAGACTCCTAGCCTCTAGAACTATGCGAGGATACCTTTCTGCTGCCTTTAGGCCCCAAGTTTGTGGCACTTGGTGACAGTGGCTCCAGGGAACTAATGCGCGCCATAATCCCCGAGAGGTTTGACCTCCATGGGGGGCGGGGGGCCTCACACCAGCCTGATTCTCTTTATCTTGACCTTGACAATCTGAGGTAGGGGCAGCAGGCTCCAGAGAAGCTTGTGAAGGATTCTTTCTGTGTCTGCATCAGGCCAACCATGCACAGATGCCACTTGGCCAGACCCAACATGGGCTGGTCGCCTTGAGTGCCTGCACGTCGGGAAACTTTTTTCAAAAGAAGGAGCTGGGATATTTCTGTTCCAGTGTGTACTATATCACAGGAGTCCTTGTTTATCCAAAGGATTTTCCACGTAAATAAAGACATTTGCAAATTGATTTAGATTAATCAGGTGTGACTGCTGGGTAAACAGAGGGAAAACGCTGTCACTGAGATCCGGGCACTGGAACAACCAGGACCCTGTGCACAGGCCTGAGCCATCGGCAGCCTCAGCAGCAGGACTTCTGTGGTCTAGGAGCGAAGATGAAAACCAGAAAGGAAAAGAAACCCGAAAATATGGAAAACATCTCGGGTATAATCCCAAAAGACGCAGCTGGACTCAAAGGTCACCCTAGCGATGTTGAGTTTAAAATACGGCCTCCCCAGAACCCCAACATGAGGGATTTTTACCTTCTGGACTTTTCCCACTCCTTCTGCCCTACCCCGACAAACACAAACAGACACACAAGCACACAGACAGACACACACGTGCATACACACACACACACACACACACACACACACACACACATACACACACACCCTGGGGCACAGGGTCACTGCACATTTAAAGTGTTTTTGTTTTTATTTTTATTTTTTTGATTTTTAAATTAAAAAAAAAATTTTTAATGTTTATTTTTGAGAGAGAGAGAGACGGAGCATGAGCAGGGGAGGGGCAGAGAGAGAGGGAGACACAGAATCTGAAACAGACTCCAGGCTCTGAGCTGTCGGCACAGAGCCCGACCCAGGGCTTGAACCCAGGAACAGCGAGATCATGACCTGAGCTGAAGTCAGACGCTTAACCGACTGAGCCACCCAGGCGCCCCTATTTTTATTTATTCTTTTTTAACGTTTATTTTATTTTGAGAGACAGAGAGTGAGCAGGGGAGGGGCAGAGAGAGGGGCACAGAGGATCCGAAGCAGGGTCTGTGCTGACAGCAGAGAGCCCGATGAAGGGCTTGAACTCACAAACCATGAGATCATGACCTGAGCCAAAGTCAGATGCTTAACTGTCTGAGCCACCCAGGGGCCCCTTAAAGTGTTTTTAGAGAACATATTGCCTGTACTGACCACCCAGTCCCTGGGCCACTGCTCTCAGCGACATTACTGCCTCATGTCGCACAACAGCCCTCCAAGGCAGTTGTTGCTAATCCCATTCTGCACACAGGAAGACTGAGCCCCAGAGATACAAAGTGTCTGGCTCAAGACTCCACAGTTGGCCACCAGCCCGGCAGGGAGGCTAATCCCTCCCCTGAGCTCCAGATCCCAGCCCTCTTTTCCCACCAAAACACGCAAATCCACATTTATTCCAGCCACACTGGAAATGCTAAGGATAGCGTAGCGAACAAAGCAGACCATGTCCTTGGGGAGGTGGGGGAAATGCGGAGATGTTGGCCGAAGGGTACAAACTTCCATTTAGAAGATGAGTAGGTTCTGGGCGTCTAAAGTACAGCGCGACGAAGGCAGTTAACAACACTGTATCATGTACTCGCGAGTTGCTAAGAGACTGGATCTTAAGTGTTCTCACGGCAGAAAAAGGAAGGGTAATTCGGTGATGGGATGGAGGTGTGTCAGCTGATGCTCCGGTGATCATCATGTTGCAACACAGACGCGTATCAAACCATCACTCTGTGCACCGTAAGCCCCCCCCGACCCCATGCTCTGCATCGATTATACCTCAATGAAGCGGGTGGGAGAGCTAAAACAATGCATATCGTTTGATTCCATTTCTATGAAATGTCCCCAAAAGGCAAATCTGAAGAGAGAGAAAGTAGATGAGTGTTTGCTTAAGGCTGGGTGGGAATGGGGGTGACCGTCCGTGGGCACGAGAATTCTTCTGGGGGTGATGGAAATGTTCTAAAAGCAGATTGTGGTGCTAGCCGCACAGGTCTGCAAATACAAATCGGCGAGGCATGCGCTTCAGGTGGGTGGGTTTCATAATATGCAAACTGTCCCCTCCACCAGCTGTTCATAACCACCGCGACCCCAAAGCAGCAGGACCCCTGCCCTCGGGAGCTGCTATCCTCATCCCGGCTGCTCCTCTCCCCAGGATGACCCTCTCCGTCTGTCTAGGACGGAACTTTAACGGGCCTGGAAATCCCTGGGGGGCCGGACTGGGTGTCTGTGCGTCTCAAGCGGGGGGGCGCATTTCCAAGCAGCGTTTGTTCCTCTCGCGAATCAGTCGTCGAAGCTTGTCCGCACATCACCTCGGTCCTGCTTACCTGACAGGTGGGTTCAGGAAGGGGACCGGCCATCCAGATGGGCGGTTCCCCACCAGGCCACCTGCTCTGCTCCCCTGGGCACCTGCCCCGTCCTGCGCTTGTCCAGACGGCCGTGGGGGCCTCCCCCCCTCCCCCCGGGCGGCGGTCGTGGGAAGCCGCCGGGCGGCGGCCTCAGTGTCAGTCTCGCCGGCGTGTGAATTTCCCGTCTGCTTTCTCCCGTGATTTCTTAGTTCCGAACAGGGGCAAGGAAGAGTGATCAGGTGGAACCACATGACGTTGTCAACAGTACGGGTCCCAACGGTAGGATGTGGCAATTGGGTGCCGTTCAACCTAACCTTTATTGGGCGCCCTCACATCCTAGCACTAACTAGAAGCCGGTGGTATTCACACTTCGCGCGTGTCAAAATCACCTGGGAATTCAGTAAACCTATGAAGGCCCAGCCTCACTGGCCTTTTTCTAGGGCCCGTTTTCTAGGACCAGCTACACACACCAAAGACTGAGAAGCACCGCTATAGGGCAGGCATGATGCTGACGGCTCTGTTTCCTTCGTTTCAGGTCCGGAGTGGCCCCCCACCCCCACCCCGACCTGAGCCAGCTCCTGGGGGCTCGCAGGAACTGTCACATTTGCGGAAATTGTGTGAGCCGTCTGTTAAACACAGTTGTTAAAAATCAAATTATATGCATTTATATTTAAGTAAACTGTATTTTTATTTACTTATTTATTTTTAACGTTTATTTATTTGTGAGACAGGGAGAGACAGAGCTTGCATGGGGGAGGGTCAGAGAGAGAGAGGGAGACACAGAATCCGAAACAGGCTCCGGACTCCGAGCTGTCAGCCCAGAGCCCGACGCGGGGCTTGAACCCACGGACTGCGAGATCGTGACCTGAGCCGAAGTCGGACACGTAACCGACTGAGCCACCCAGGCGCCCCAAGTAAACTGTATTTTTAAAGAAAGGTCATACATACTCAAAAGTCATCACATCCTAATCATTTTACTGCATTTTACTATCATCTACGCTTCGGGGGCTCTTTACATCCATCGTATCAGCGTGCTGGAAAGATCTATCACGGTGTGTGGCTGCGTTTCTTCCACGATCGGAGCGTTTACAAGCACCGCAAATCGGGGCTTACTCCCTGCAACCAGTCCCTCCACATCCCCATTTCACAGACGAAGAACCTGAGGTTTGGAGAGTACATGACTTTCCCAAGATCTCAGAGCCACAGATAGTTAACCTAGGAGCCCAGGTTTTTAACCAACTGATATATTATGCTCTTTCTGGGCTTGGCATGAATCTCCACCTACCTTCTTGGAAAGCACAACCCTCCTAACCCCCACCAACAACTGGCCCTCCCCCAGGGTCACACCCCTGCTCCTCCAGCAGCCTAAAGGGCAAACCATCAGGGCAGTGTCGACAGCCTCTGACAGGTCAGGTTCCTCAGCACTGCCGGCGGGGGGTTTCGGCGCCCCGAGTCCGGTCTCCTGCAGGGTCTCCCCCACCAATGAATGTCACTATGTTGAATATATACACATTCAAGCAAGCTAAATATGGTGAGTGCTCTTGAAGGTGACAAAAGTCAGAAAGAGATGGCAGTCTTGAGGTGGGAGGGAGGCAGGTCCAGCTTTGCCTTCCAGACAGGGGGGAGGAGGGCTGAGCAGATGCACGGAGAAGCGGGAGGGCTGTGCAACCCCGCCTGGCGGTGTTCTGCAGCCGTCCCCCGCCCCCACTCAGCAGTGCTCCCTTGGTCCCTCAAGGAGGCTGGGAAGCAGGGAGAAAGGAAACCCACAAAGGAAGGGGCAATGGGAGATCTGCAGTCTGGTTTGCTCTCACCTTCCTGCTTGCTCTCCAGAATGCTGGGTCCCTGCTGGTTCTGCCCCCACAGGCCACCCCCACTCAGTCCCAAGAGGAGGAAACACTCGGGACCAAGAACTTCCTCAAATGATTCTATTATTGTTTAAAAAGTGAAAGTGGGGGAGAAAAAAAAAAAAGAGAAAGGAAAAAAAAGTGAGGCCGTGACCAGTTAACAGCAAGATAAGGGTGTTTTATTTTCTCCTTTTGGCTCACCCCCCTTTTTTTTCTACAATGAGAATGTACATTTTTTATATAATGATGAAGAAAAAAGTTATACTTGAAGAAGGAGGAGGGAGAGGAGGGGGAAAACACCGCAGAAGAAATAATCACAGCAATTATGCAATTAAGCAGCTATGGGACAAAAAATTCTGTCACATTAAATTATGTACTGCTTTCCGCCAATAGCCCTGCAAGGAAGAAGCACAGACATGGTTAATCCATCGTAAAAAATAGGAGAAAAGGCTAATTCGTGATAGCCAAGGAAGGGAAGCAACCTAAGTGTCCATGGATGAATGAAGGGATAGAGAAAAGGTGATGTATGTTTTATAAGACGAGCAAACACTGCTGGGGTGCCTGGGTGGCTCAGTCGGTTGAGCGTCCAACTTGGGCTCAGGTCATGATCCCAGGGCTCGTGAGTTCGAGCCCCGCGTCGGGCTCTGTGCTGACAGCTCGGAGCCCGGAGCCTGCTTCGGATTCTGGGTCTCCCTCTCCCTCCGCCCCTTCCCCGCTCATGCTCTATCTCTCTCTCTCTGTCTCAAAAATAAATAAACATTAAAACAATTTTAAAAAGACGACCAGACACTGCTAATAAATTTTAACTTGAAAAACGAGCAGCATCCTGAAATACGAGTAGTATGTGATGCCGAACTTCACGTGATTGGTCACAACCGGGGCAATGGTTCTTGCAATTCGCTTTGATAATCAAGTGCTCTGGCTTACTATGTGTTTCCAGAACGAACTATGCTTACAAACCAAGGTTTTACTGTGCTTGAAGTTTGCCGAGGGACTAGATCATATATGTTCCCCTTACACACATCACATACACACACACACACACACACACACACACACACGGTGGTAACTATGTGAAGTGATGGGCGTGGCAAGTAGCTTGAGTGCAGTAATCATCTCACAATATTTACATACATCAACACGTGTACACATTAAATATACACAATATTATTTGTTGGTCATACCTCAATAAAGCTGGCAAAGATGGGGAGCCTGAGGGCTGGGGGCTCTTAATGTTTCCAAGGTCAAGGAGAGAGTCCAGGGCTGAGTCGGGACGTGACTTGAAGCGTCTCAGTTCTAAAACCAGGATTCCTGCTGTTGAGTTGAGGGCACTTCCTGCACAAGTGACATTTGAGAGTGTCTGCCCCAAACTACCCCCCTACCTCCCCAGATCCAGACAGGGACCCTCTGGGCCATGCACAGTGAGGCATCTTTGTCCTCTGACCACTGACGTTTTCTGAGGGCATTGGGGGGCATCCGACTCAGGTAGGGCTGATCAGAGTTCCTTCTGCTAAATGTGGAAGGGATCATGGGGAAATGGAAAGAGTGATGGGGGACAGAGAAAGGAGGAACATTGTGTTTGCCCGATGACATGGGGAACAGAGAACACTGGTCTGCAGGCATAGAAAAATAAAGACAAGACCCAGAAAGAAACACAGATGAGAGATGAAGAGAGAACCTCCTAAGCCCTTCATCAAGCTTAGCTGTCTCTGTTCTACATCCTTATATGACTGCTGTTGGTTTTTTTCTTTAATTAAAGGTAGACTGAGCTGATACCTACACGGGCAGCCAGAAGAATACAAACTAGTAATTTATTAAAGCAGGTCTGACTTCCAAACGCATCTCTTTAATTTTCCAGAAGGAGGCTTCTCTTCACTCTGCAAGTGTTTACATTATTTCTCATGGAACGACCAATAGTAAACATACTATTTATCAGCGAAGCCAATCAATCCTTTTATAAGAACAAAACAAGGATGCCTGCCATCGACACTGTTCTATTCACTGGAGAACCTACTGAGTACAATGAGGTAAAGTAAAGAAATCAGAGATATAAGTATTGGAAAGGAACAGGCAAAATTATGATAGATTTCCAACGATATTACTGTCCACCCAGGATACCCCCAAAGCCGGCGGAAAATCACGCTGAGCCGATGAGAGGTTGGTCAGGTGGTTGGATAGAATACAATCAATAAGTAAACTATTCATTTGTATGCCAGTAAAAGACAACTATTGTAACGCATACCGGAACAAAGGTCCCACTACCAATAGCAATAAGAATAAATCCAATGAGCATTATGAATTGTATACGCGAAATCCCGTAAAACGTTACTAAGGAACAAGAAAGAAAAATTAAATAACAGGTATACCCTAAGGTCGCTTGCACCACTGGCCCCAGTTCATCGCTCTCTGTGTCCGTTCCTTACCTTGGCCTCACTGTGGGCAGAGTAGTCCTTCATTCCTTGAGGCTAGGCTTGGCCACGTGGCTGGATTTGGCCAACAGCACGTGAACAGAAGTGACAATGTGCCCATTCTGAGCCCAGGTCTTAAGAGCCTTCTGCTGGCCTTTCCGTAGCTCTGTCATTGCCATGAGAGACGCTGCCCCAGAGCTGGAGCCCAGAAGGAATAACAGGGGAGCAGACCTGAGCCCCCAACTAGATCCAACCAGAGGCATCTATGACTTGAAGCAGGGCCATCCAGCCAAAGCCACCCAGCCCAAACCAGCCCAAGCCAGCCAGTCTGCAGCCAACTCAGAGACTTGTGAGCAGTAACAAATACAGGTGCTTCAAGTCACTGAGTTCCAAGAGGTGTTGTTATGCAGTAAGAGCTACCAGACAAACTCCATTTTCCCGGAAGTGATATTCAATGTTATAAAGACATAGCTTCTCTACCAATTAATCTATAAAGTTAAGTGTGATGGCAATCAAAATACCAACAAATATTTATTTCTCTGGGATTTTAAGTGCAAATTGTAAAACGAATTTAGCCACTAAAGTTATGGGGGAAAAAACCAAACTAATGGAGGAGAACAGGATCTTACCCCATCAGCTATTAAGACATACCATACAACGAGGATGCTTACACAACATGGCAACAAGTGAATTAATGGAACACAACCAAGGGGGCATAAAGATATAGACAGATGAGGGAGAGGGAGAGAGAGGGAGGGCTGGGGTTGAGGGGGAGAGAGAGAGAGAGGGAGAGAGAGAGAGAGAGAGAGAGAGAGAGAGAGAGAGAGAGAATCTATATGATGCCACAGACAAATTGAAATGATGCTATATTACAAATAGTGGGGGTGATAGATTATATAGTAAATAGCATTGAAACAACTGGCCGTCGCTTTGAAACTATAAAATTAAATTCCTACATCACCTTAGATATAAAAATAAATTCCAGATGGATTAAAGACCTAAATGTAATAAATGCAGCTATAAATGTACTCAAAGAAATTACAAATAACTATTATCGTAGTGTCGGGTGGCACATGCCCTTCCAAGCAAGACATAACCCAGAAACCATTAAGAAATAGATTCACCGGGGCGCCTGGGTGGCTCAGTCGGTTAGGCATCCGATTTTGGCTCAGGTCATGATTTCAGGGTTCGTGAGTTCAAGCCCCACGTCAGGCTCTGTGCTGACAGCTCAGAGCCTGGAGCCTGCTTCGGATTCTGGGTCTCCCTCTCTCTCTCTGCCCCTCCTCCGCTCGCACTCTGTCTCTCTTTCTCTCTCTCTCTCTCCCTCCCTCTCTCAAAAAAATAAATACACAAGAAAGAAAGAAAGAAAGAAAGAAAGGGAAGAAAATAGATTCATTGGGGCACCTGGGTGGCTCAGTCTGTTAAGAGTCTGACTCTTGATTTCAGCTCGGGTCATGAGCCCAGGACTAAACGAGGTAGGCCCAGTGCAGAGCCTGCTTAGGACTCCCCCTCCCTCTCTCTCTGCCCCTCCCCTGCTTGTACTCTCTGTCTCAAAAAAAAAAAAAAAAAAAAAACTCTAGGAAAAAAAAAAAAAGAAATAGATTCACAAATTTTACTCCATAACGAAATGCCCTCTATAGCAAAAGGCCGCTGGCAAAGTTAAAATGCGAATGGCAGCTTTGAGAGAAGATATTAGTAGCATATATAAGGGACCAAGGACTAGCTGCCCTGACTTACTCAAAGCTCTGACAGTACGAAAAGGGCCAAATGACCCATAGAAAAATAGGGAAGGTGTGACGGGCGGTTCACGAAGGCCATCAAACAGTAACAAAGAAATCTGACCCTTCAGCCTCGAACGAATCCACGACTGACCCCCGTGATGTGGGGGAAGCGGGGCCGGCCGGCAATTCCACAGCCAGATTCTGCCCCTCGGGACCTCCCCCAGTGGGGGCAGGGCCAACAGGATCCACGCACAGTGGTCTCCACTGAACTGTGACAGTTCAGAAGTGGCCTCCTAACCAGCAATAAGGAAATGTGCGTCCGTACGCGAAGGTACACCGGTACCCACGGACAGCAGGTGTTGGTGTATGTGACTGACAAAGAGAGAAGTCCACGGGGTGTCCACGATGGACCGGTTCATGAACACAGACACACACAGATGCTTGGGACTTCCAAACGTTGAACAAAGGTCATCCCCCTCGGGGAAAAGCTCCGACGGGGAAGGGGAGATTTTCACTCCTCGTTACGCACTTCTGGGCAGTTCGGAATTATATTCCGGCATGGATGATTTATATGATTCTAAGAGGAGGAAATAAACATGGAGGGGCACCTGGGCGGCTCAGTCGGTGGGTCGTCTGACTTCAGCTCAGGTCGTGATCTCGCAGTCCGTGGGTTCGAGCCCCGCGTGGGGCTCTGTGCTGAGAGTTCGGAGCCTGGAGCCTGCTTCAGATTCTGGGTCTTCTCTCTCTCTCTGCCCCTCCCCCACTCATTCTCTCTTTCTCTCTCTCTCTCTCTCTTCAAAATGAATATTAAAAAAAAAAAAATCATGGTCTTGAAAACCTAGCGGCCCTCCCCAAGTGCCCCACAGAGCTGTGCACATCTTAAGCTGTGAACGGAACGGTCTCCGAGTTATGGCACCATCAACCTCATTATCCCGATCCTGTGACATCTTTGTCTCAGTGAGGACACGGGGAGCGTCACTCTGAGGGAAAGAAAAGCCAGGATCAGTCCTTATTAATGAGCATTGTCCCACTAAAGTCCCCCTAATCCGGCCCTGCTGCCTCCACCCCTCGGATTCAGTCCCTCTATTGTCCCCCCAGGGCCTCTCCCCCCTCCCCCAGCCTCTGTCAACTCCACCTGGACACCCTTTGTGTGGCCCCCTTGGAAAAGGCCGTAGGGCATGACTCTTTAAACCTTTAATTCTGGTCTTTCCTGACCCCATGTCTTTCCTTACCCAGGTGGAGTAAGAATAAGGACAGTGACACAGAGCAGCCAGTGCGGGCTGGGCATATGTACTGGATGCCCAAGACCCTATTTCTAGGTGCTACCTCGTTTAGTCCTGGGGCCCCAGGGACCAGCTGGTGTCAGCAGGCTCACTGCACAGATGTGAAGACTGAGGCAGGCCCGGGGGCTGCAGGGAAGCCCCAGGCCCTCCCGGGGCCTCCCCGTGCCCTGCACACACCTTTCTCTCAGCATCGCTCACTATCTGCACAGAATTCCGGTTTCGAGTCTGTCTCCCGCCCTGGTGGGAGCTCTGCCCTGCTCATCTTTGCACCCCCAGCTCCCGGCCAAGGGCAAAGGTGTTGGAGGAGAGAAGGGCAAGACAGGAAAAGAGAGAATAAAGCGAGGAAGAGAGGGGGAAGAAGAAAATCCAGAAGGGACCAGCCAAGTGAGGCCCGATGTGGGGCCCTGAGAGCAGGCCGAGCGGGGTGGAGAGGGACAGCCCTGGGGAGGTCAAGGCAAGAGACGGTCCCATTGCAAAATGAACCTCTGTCCCAGTGTTGGCTAAAAATAGTGCCGTTCCCACGGGGACTCTGCATTCACACAGGGTCTCCTGTGGACCTGGGACCCGAGGGTCAGTTCAGGCTCCTCTGTGTGCTGCCCCGGTGCCCCTCAGGCCCAGAATGTTCCATCCTGCACCTGGTGTGCCCCCTGCCCGGGGCTCTGGGCCCACTGACCTTGTCACAGCGCCATCCAGTATACCCCCCCAGTCAACTCCCAAAGCAGATGGGGTCTGCCTGAAGGCCTGGGCCCAGACCTCCACCTCTCCTTGCCCGCCTGACCTGAGGCTCAGGCTCTCTTCCCGGCCCCGTCTCCGGGTGCTCTGGGCACTCCTGAGAGGCCCCCGTCCTGGACTCTGTGCTCAGCTGGCCCTCCCCTCACAGACACAGTCAGTTCCCGTGAGATCCTAGCCACGCCCCCTACTCCTCCCTGAGCCTCCCTTCCTCCCTGGAACGTTCTTCGCTCTATCTCACCCACGATCACAAACATTCAATGGGAAAACACCTTGCTTCGACCTGCCTCACGAACCCGGACCCCTGTCACATGGCCTGTATCTGGCCTCCCAGATGTTCCGTCACGGGCCTATAAAAAGAATACTTAGATGCGGCATTCTACAGGCAAAAATATGGACTGCTATCAACGGCATATTCTGCCGTTTCACATCCAATTCATCTGAAGGGTCCACTCATCCCTCCCTCTCTCGGGGACAAGAGGAAAAAAAGTTGCTTTCTTTCGTGCTTCCAAGATTGCCGTAATCTGCCCTGGAGGGAACAAAGGGGTATGAGTTATTGGCTCTGTTTTCTACTTGAGGCAACCGTATCTCTGAGAGATTAAACGGCTCACTGTGTCACCGGGCTCGAGGGGCCTCGGGAAGCAGAGCCAGCTCGTCACTCCCTCCCCGTCCCCCCCCCCCCCCCCGCCCCACCGTCCTGCCCTGCCTGCTAAAGCACGTGTGCTGCCTTCTGTCGGCAGTCACGTAATTTGGACCAAATGCAGACCAACCCCTCAGGACGGTGAACGTCCAGGCAGCCTCCACGATTCAGCTGAATGGGGTCAAGATGATTGAAGTTCGCTCATGTCCAGTGAGGATCCAAACAAAAGCAACAGCGAACGACAGCGCCTTCCATCATCCCGGCAACAGATGCTTCTGGGGAGAAGCGTGTGGGCAAGAGGTTGCCGCACGCCGGGTCTCCTCACCTTTGCTCGGAAAACCGGCCGCTCTTACAAAGGCACACGCGTCCAGATTCCCAGGGGGCAGTGACGAGAGCGCCCCAAGCACTGGAAAGAATGAACGTCCTTGAGGTCACCCCCGCCCCCTCCCTGCTTTGCGGCAAAGAGCACACCCACCCTTCGAGGCTGGCTGGCAGTCACCTCCATCCCGCGAAGATGCTGGTCAGTATCCAAATGACCCCTCTACTTGGAAGCCCTCAGCTCGGCTCAGCCTGGAGACCGTTGCTATGTGTGGGGAAGGCTTTTCCCCCAAGCGCTGAATGTAAGAGCAGGAGGCGAATGTGCCGTGCCAGGGGACGTCCCTGCGGAGCTGGCTTTTGGATTATTGAAAAGGGAACAACAGTGCATCTGGCCAGGACTGAAACCTTCCGAAAGAGAGCCGGAGAAGTTGCGGGATGGGGAAAATGCAGGCCCTTCTGGAATAAAAGGAAGGGTAGCAGTGTCCAAGTTGGGTGTTCGAGGGTCTCCTCTGAACCGAGAGAGGTAAGAAATGACGGGAGGGAGAGAAACACAGCCCCTGGGGTCAGATAGACGTCGGTTTCACATCCAATTCATCCGCCTCCCCGACAGTACCTAGTTGGGAGATCTCCCCTCCCTGAGCCCCCAGCTCCTCATCAATCAAACACAACAAAGAATTGTCCCTGCTTCTAGGGGGAGGGTGTGGCGAGGCCTGGATACACAGTGTGTGAATGTCCCCAGGTTGCATCTGGTGCTGTCTGTGGGGTGGCTGTCACCAGCAGCATTTTCAGGCAGAGGCCCATGAGGGCGTTAAGAAAACGTCTAGAGATGGCGGAAGCCCTGATGGGCGGTGTTGATCAATAAAACTGGAAATATGACTTCAGAAATCCAACATCTGGGGGGAGCGGGGGCGGCTCAGTCGGTTAAGCGTCTGACTTCGGCTCAGGTCACGATCTCGCCGTTTGTGAGTTTGAGCCGAACATCAGGCTCTGTGCTGACAGCTCGGAGCCTGGAACCTGCTTCGGATTCTGTGTCTCCTTCTCTCTCTACTTGTGCTCTCTGTCTCTCTCAAAAATAAATAAACATAAAGAAAGAAAGAAAGAAAGAAAGAAAGAAAGAAAGAAAGAAAGAAAGAAAAAGGAAGGAAGGAAGGAAGGAAGGAAGGAAGGAAAGAAGGAAGGAAGGAAGGAAGGAAGGAAGGAAGGAAGGAAGGAAGGAAGAAATCCAACATCTGGTAGGCCCGGTCTACCAAAATGTTGCTTCTGTCGGCAAAGATCATCAAAGGGGGTATTATAGACTGAATTGTGCCCGCCTCTGAAATTCAGTTGTCGAAGCCCTAACCCCCATGTAACTGTATTTGGAGACAGGGCCTTTCAGGAGGTAACTGAGGTTAAAAGAGGTCATATGGGTGGGGTCCTCATCAGATAGGATTGGGGTCCTGAAAGAGGAGGAGGCACTGGGGGGTCCCTGCATGCAGAGGAAGGGCCATGTGAAAATGAGAAGAGGCAGCTAGCTATCTACAAGCCAAGAAACCAGAACTCCCAGCACCTTGATCTTGGACTTCCAGCCTCCGGAACCGAGAAAATAAAGGTCTATCCTTTAAGCCACCCGGTCCATAATATTTTGTTTGGGCAGCCCACGCTGACGAAAGTAGGGGGTCTTCAGTCCCATCTGTCACTTGCTCTGCCAGAGTCATCTTCCTGGCACCTGTAGCCTGCCCTGCGAGTGCCACGGGATGGCCCTCAGGGCTCAGAGCATCACAGGTACGTATAGGTCACCCTCAGCATGACCGGACGGCGAGTGTCCAAGGAAGAGGTCACCTGCAGACCTTCTTAGAACAATGAGCAAGTAAGAGAAACGCTGCATCGAGAAATGGGTTCACAGGAAGTCCTCCTTTTCTTACTTCCTGGAGAGGGCTCCATGGCGGCCCCCAAAAGATGTGTCCACATCCTAACCCCAGGAACCTCTGAAAGTAACTATACACGGAAAAGGCATCCTTGCAGATGTAACAAAGTTAAGGATCTCAAGGTGAGATCATCTTGGACCTGGGGGGGACGGGGGGGAGGCTAAATGCAATAAAAGTGTCCTTCTGAGAAAAAGGAGGAGATGGGACACAGAGACAGGGGCTGGCCATGCAGCAGGCGGAGACGGGCGTGAGGCAGCCATGAGCCAAGGATGCCTGAGGCCCTTGGAAGCTGGAAGAAGTAAGCAACAGAGCCTCCCCTACAGCCTTCGGAGGGAGCGGCACCTTGACTTCAGACTTCTGGCCTCCAGAAGCACGAGAGAATACAGCTCCCTTGTTTTAAGTCACCAAGTTTGTGGTAAGGAAGCTGAGAGGCCTCCCCATCCCCTACTTGAATCCCTAAGCTTAGAGTAACAGACAGGCAAAATTGTGAGTAGCAAATAACATCATAACGCAAAGCTCCCGATGGTAACGGCTCTGGCTTCTTGACGATTTGCTCCGTGTAGACACTGGGGTGACTGCATTGCATCCATTGTCTCTGTCGTGAAGAAAAGGAAGCCCAGGAAGATTAGGGGACGTGCCCAGGGTCATGAAGCCTACATCTGACAGTCCAAGAAGGTCATGACCTGATGGGATAGTGCCGGAGTGAGAACGGAGTCCGCCCAAGTCTAAAGCCAGCGGGGCGTTGAATCCAATGTCCGGGCGGTGGCAACAAACAGTCCGTGAGCCCCAACCCGTGGCTCAGGGACTACAGATGGTGTCGAAATCAGGAACCCCGGCACAGGCAAGGGAGAGGGACTTCGTTGGGTCTGGGCAAGAGCGTCACGCAAACACCTGGTCACATCGCAGGAGCCCAATCGTTCAGCAAAAATCCGAGTTCGAGTTCGGTAGCATTGGTAGCCGCCCCCGCCTGTCTGGGGCTGACACTGCAGACCATCCTGCCCGCAGCACGGTTAAGAGCAAGGAGAGGCAGGTGCTCACAGACGCTCCCGCCACATAGCAGCACCACCCCCCCAACCTCGGGAAGGACAACCACAAACCCATGGTGAGAGGCACGCACTCATTTATTCACTCACTTCCTCATTCATTCTGCAGATCTCGCCCAGCTCCTAAAATTAGAAGTAATAACTCTATTACTAGTCTGTACATTTTTTTTTTTAAGTTTCTTTATTTTGATGGGGGAGGCGCATAAAAGGAGGGAGAGAGAATCCCAAGCAGGCTCGGCTGACAGTTCAGAGCCCGACGTGGTGTTGAAACTCATGAACCGTGAGATCATGACTTGAGCCGACCTCAAGAGTCAGACGTTTAACCGACTGAACCACCCGGGCTCCCCCACCCCCCACCTTTTTTTTTTTTTTATAGTCTGTACCCTCTTTAATCCCCACCATCTAACACCCTGCCTGACACAGAGTAGGTGCTTAGTAAATGCCCTTTGAGCTCAACTAAATTTACAGAAGGGGAAACTGTAGTCCAGAGAGGCAGGAATCTTTTCCAAGCTCAAACACAGGACTAGAACTCATAGCCTCTGAACCAGAGGCCAGGGATCACTTCCTTGCTTCCTGTTCCCCGAGCAGTTCTGGAAGACTGATGGGATTTCAGGTGCAGGACCATGGGGAGAAGAGGCATCCCTGACAGAGGGAACCACATGGACAGATGCCCAAAGGTGGGGAAACAGTGAGTTAAGTCTGGGGGCAGGACCAACCCAGCCTGCCTGGTCACTGGCCTCTCTTCTCCTCCTCTCTCGGAGGCCACACACCCAACTCTCGGAGCTGCAAAGTTTTAGATGGTGTTCCTGTAAATGTCACCCTATAATGTTTCCAGAAGGAAAATAATGGAAATTTCCTAAGTTCAAAAGAGTCATCAGGTTTTTCCTTGCTGCCTTTTCACAGATCCTAAAATGCAATGCAATGTGGAAACAGTAGCTGTGGGGTAGGAAAGAAAAAGTCCCAGTCACCTTAATTAAATGTCATTATAAACAAATGTAGGATGCGTCAGATTTAGAGAACATCGTTTCAGGGCCGAGCAGGTGTATCCATTTCCTAGGGCTGCTACAAGAAATTCACCAAACTTGGTAGCTTGAAACAACAGAAACTTCTTTTGTCTTACAGTTCTGGAGACCAGAAGTCCACAGTTTAAGGGTTGGCAGGGTCATGGTACCTCTAAGGTTCTCGAGGAGAACCCCTCCTTGTCTCTTCCAGCTCTGGGTGGCTCTGGGTATTCCTTGGCTTGTGAGAGTACCATTCCACAGGGCCTTCTCCCTGGTGGATTTTCTCTCCTTCTCTTAGAAGAATACCAATCATCGGATTTAGTGCCCACCCTAAATCCAGGATGATTTCATCTTGAGATCTTTAACTTAATTACATCTACAAAGACCCTTTTTCCAAATAGGGTCAACATTCACCAGTTCCGGGGCTTAGGGCATGGACGTACCTTTTGGGGAACACAATGTAGCCCACTACAGGAAAAGACAAACGGGGTCCAATACCTGGGGAGGCCCTAAGCTTTCCCCAAAGGGCACAAACTAAATGTCCCACAAATGCTTCTACGAGTCAGTCAGCTCTGGGGCCTGCGTTCCAAGGGAGCCCCTAACACATGGCAGGGGCCTTAGGTCTCTGGCCGGACCAGTGACCAGACCGGATTCCTCCATCATTCTAAGAGGCAAGATGGATGTGACAGAGGCCAAAGAAGAGAGGTAAAGAGCGTCGGTGCTGACAGGGACACTGCCAGGTACAATCTAAAAGTCCTTATGCTCGGAGCGCCTGGGTGGTTCCGTCGGTTAAGCGCCCCCCTCTTGATCTCGGCTCAGGTCGTGATGTCACAGTTCGCTGAGCACAAGCCCCGCACCAGGCTCTACACGGGGTCTGCCACCAGGGACTTGGATCAACACGTGGTCACAGGACCCATCACACAGAGCGTGTGCTTTCATCAAATCGTGTGACCCTCTCGACAACCCTGGCAGGTGGATAAGGCAGGACTGATGACTACCCCTAACAGATGGGGAAACTGAGGCCACGTTCCCCGGAACCAGAAGTGGCAGAGGCCTAACTTCCGACCGCTGACCGCTGATCCTGCTCTCTCTCCACCCCATTCCTCCCCACCCCCGTGCTCAGCCGGATTTCGAAGCCTGCCTTTGTAATACTGAGCAGTGACAGAGAGGAAGGAGGAAGCCTGGGGCTGGAGCTTCCAGGGCCCAGGTCACAGGAACACAGACAAAGACGTTCTCCTGACCTCTGTCACCCTGCGCCCAGCTCTGCTCTCCGGGCCGGACTTGCCCACAAAGCTCCCGGGAAGAGAAGCACGTCAAGTGGAGGAAAATCCTTCCTGTCCTCTGGCCTTGTGCTCAGACAGGCAGCCCCAAGGACCCCCCACCCTGCTGCAGTGCCCAGAGATGGGTGAGGATCCCACCCACCCAGACGGAGCCCTTCCCCTGGGCCCGGGGAGCTCAGGCTGGCAGGCAGAGTCCAGTAGCTAAGCTGTTCCTGGGCTGCCTTAGCCAGAAGAAAGCTTGGTCTGCTCAAGACGGCTCTCCACCCCCCAGCCCTCCGATGCGCCGATCCCTGCGGCCCCATCCCCGTCACCCTGTTCTCACTCACAGCCTTACAGCTACCCCCCTCCCACTTGTGAGGGCACTTAGCCCAGGCAGAAGCTGCAAGCAAAGATCACTCGGACCGCAAAGGCCTTGCAACACTCACTGTCTCCGTTATCAAAGCTGCCCTGGGTCCATTCCCTGAGCTGGAACAGCTTAAAAAATAAATCTGTGCCAGTGAGTTAATCGAACTCCCCCCAGGCTCACCTTTTGCCAGAGGTTTTGGGAGGAAGATGATCCCTCTTGATATGGAAAGGGCGCGATTCTCCGTCGATGCCATGGACATCTGTACAGCGGTGGGGGAGGGTAGGAGCAACAGATTTGGGGCAAATCTGTTCTCTGAAGCATTAGAATCTCACGGTCACTGGCAAACGCAAAGCCTGATTTATTTTGGGTGGGGAACATCATGACAGCCGGAAGTCTAAGTACATCCGAGGGTCTTTATAAACTCTTGGAATGCACAAGAGATCAGGCCCAAGTCTCTGAGGCGTGAGAAAGCCAAGAGTGATCCAAGAAGGCTGCCCGGAGGAAGCAGCATTTGGAGGATTTAGCTACCAGGAAGGACACAAGTTTGGGCCTCACTTCCTGCTGAAACCAACATGCCGCCACACCCGGGAAGAGCAGCTGCGATCGCAAGAGCAGACAGGGCCAGATATAAATGGAAAGTTCCAGAGCTGGAGACTTCTGCTCTTCTGCTCTTCTCTTCCTGGCTGTATGATCTTAGGAAAGCGGCTTGGTGTCTTTGAACCTGTTCCTCCTCTGTAAAATGGGAAGAACAGACCCCGCGTGCCCACATCCCATGGTTGCTATAGAGACAGAGTTAATGGCTGTGAAGAAGGTTCTGTAAGATGCTGCATGTGCGCCTGGGACAGTTCCCGTGGGGTGGGATTGGTGCCTGAGGCTGGAGAGGGACTTGGAGCGTAGGGGAGGAGGGGGGAGATGGGGGAGCCTTGACGTGTCCACTGCCCAAAAATTACAGCATCTGGAAAAATCACTTTGATGAACTCAACTACCCACCACAAATCACTGTATTTTAAAATCCCTTCCAAAACAAAACAAAACAAAAAGCCCTTCTCTGCAGAAGGCTCCCAGTGAGATGTTTTTCTCTCCTCCGATAGAAGATGGAGAGGGTGCCGGGCAGAGGCTGAGGAGACACGCCCCCCCCCCCGCCCCCCGCGGCCGGCAGTGGACGTGAATCATTCGCCTGTTAGCATGACCCTGGCCATCTCTCTGGCTATCTTGCAACATCTGGGAGGGCAGGGAAACCTATTCTGCAGGTTGGTTTTACAACAGTGACCTGGGCACTGCACACGCCCGACTAGATACCCACCAAGCTGCTGCCGCCTTCAATGTCTTCCAGGCTCTGCCCTGCCAAACCCTTCCCTGCTGGTTCACCTCCACCCCTACCTCCCCACCCAGCTGGCCCCTCCTCCCGAAGGCTCTCCCCGCCCCCCCGCCCATGCATCACCATGTGCCTCAAAGATGTGGCTCCAATGATCCACTCTCAGAAGCTTCTAGGACCCTGCCCCTGCCCAACCACAGAATTCCGTGGGCCCCCACCCCACCCCTGCACCAGTCCTTTAGTATTGGAGCAGCCGGAGTCCCATGCCTGAGGACAGACACCGCTCCCTTCACGTCTGTGACATGACTCACCCGGAAAACCTGTCTGGCACTCAGCAGGGGCTTGGCAAGCGTTGGGGGAGTGGAGGGAGCTAGCTCGTACACGGAGATGTTGGCATGGGAGGGCCGGTCAGCCTCCTCTCTGGTCTCCCTGCTGCCACCATACCTGCCTGTCTTGGTGCTTTGGCTCTGCCTGGCCACATGCTAACTCCCCTGCAACGAACACTTCCTCCAGGAAGCCTTCTGTGGTTGCGGCGATCTTCCCTCTTGGTTTCCTTGTCAATGCCACCTGACTTTACACTTCTTGACACCCTGTTTCCCAATGTTCTAAAGTTATTTCTTGCACGTCACCGAGAAAGCAGCAGGCCTGATGGATGCCAGGCCTCAGGCGCCATATTGTGTCCTACGAGACCCGCCTTCTAGCCGACCCTCTGGCCCCCAGTCCCATCACAGGGGCCTGACACTGTGCTGAAACCACAGAGAAAGGAAATGAAGCATTAGGCAAACCGGTACAAATTCTCACCCCATCCCTTATTAGCCAAAGTCTTCATCTTTGGTTTAAACTCGAAACTTCGGACCAGGGGTCACCAAAGTTACTCTGTGAAAGACCCGACAGCAGATAGTTTCAATTTTTGCGGGCCCTATAGCTTCTACTGCAACTACTCAACTCTGCCTTTACAAGGGAAAGCAACCGCAGACAATACACAAATGAACCAGGCACAGCTGTGTTCCAATAAAACTTTATTGACAAAACAGGCAGGGGGCCAGACTGGCCCTCGGGCTGCAGCCTGCCCACCCCTGCTCTGGAGGACTACTTGAGATGGCATTTCATCCCCTCACCACTCAGACCTCAGACCCTGCTGTAAAATCTCCCAAATCCTGCCCCAGCCCCTAGCACCCTTTCTTCTCCTCAGCAGACTCGGTTTTCATCTTGCCTGGCACCGTCCGAAATTACAACGTATTTGGTGGGTGACCGTCTCTTCCCATAGCAAGCACGCTCTAGGAGGACACAGCACTGAGCAGAGACTGGGCACCCTCTTAGTATTTGTGGCCTGAAGGGAGAGGCATCATTACTACTGTTTTGCTGAAGGCCTTCCATAAACATGTTGTTTGATTATATGCTTAGGACAATGACTACCGCATTGATATATCGACTGTGATTCATCACCGTCATTTGCAAAACCCGCAGGTGTCTTTCACGTGCTGCAAGAAATGATAATCCCCCCATTTTGGAAAGGAGGGGGCTGAAGCTTCAAGGTGACACTGCCTGCTGGTGACCAGGCAGAGATTCGAACCCAGCCCTCCTGGCTGGTCCTTATTAAGAAAGTCTGGCAGTGTAGACAGAGAACTGCACTTGGGGTCTAAGATTCAAACTTCCTTGAATAGACACGTCATTTCACCTTGTGCTTTACGGTGACAATAATTCCAACTTCGCAGGGGCCTGGATGGGATTAATTGAGTACAGATGACAAAAGCAGAACAAGGCAGGCCAGACCCAGGGCAAAAGCTGTCGAAGTAGCTGCTATTATGTAACAAGATGACGGTAACCACCTCCCCCCTGACTCCTAAGGCTTAGAAGGGATTAGATAAAGACATGCCCTGGAAAATGATGAAGAAACTGTCAATCCCGAAACTAACATAAGATACATTTTTTTACAACACCCCCTGGGAGTTGCAAAAAATAATCTCTCTTCTGTAAAAAAAAAAAAAAAAGAAAGAAACGCTACACACACACACACACACACACACACACACACACACACGTCTTCTATAAAGACAAAAATAAACCATAAAGACCTACGATCTTTTCAGTTTTAATTAACAGTCAGGAAAAGGGTTAAGTTTTCATCTGTTCCCTTTTGTATCAGAGACCAGCTACCGCACGGGCCAAAAGTGGAACATAAACCAAGGGGTTTCATCCAGCGGGGGACAAAGGGACGGGGGTGGGGGTCTCTCCACGTTCACCCAAGCACCTCGGGAGTCTGGGCACAGAAGCAGGCGTGAAACAGAAACAGCAACCCTAAGGTAGAGGAAGAAACGCCACCACGCTCCCGGCGTCCTGCACCAGCCCAGGGGGGACACCCTCCTTTGAAGGTTCTGAGTGTGGCAGGAATCACGCATGCTGGGGTTATGTTCGGGACAGCAGGGGACATCAACGGGCACACACGACTTTCCGGCCCTGCCCACTTCAGTAGAAAGTGATTCACTTGGTTTCGGATTTCAAATATTTATTCCTCAAATACAAAACAACGTTGAACATGCGCACCCCCTAATGTCCCAGCCATCTGGCCTGAGTCGGAACATCTTCAGATGAAACAGCCAGCTGGGATTCCGACTTCACAGAGTTCTGAGTCTTTCTCGCAGAGGGGGCTTTCCAAATGCTCTGGGCCTCCCGGTTTCTTGGAGAAGGGCAGTTTTAGTTCTCTGGTCCCATAGTTAGCACTTTGAGGATTTTCAAAGGAGGATTAACCATACTCCATCTGGAAAGAAGCGCCTCTGGTCCTTGCCGGGTGATGTCAATAATTTGTTTGGGACACGATGAAAGCAGACACAGTCACAGCGAGGCCGGCTGGTCAAACACTGGCGGGTGTGATTCAGACCACACTGGCCCCGAGGCTGTCCTGCGGTGAGCCGCTACCTGGCTGGTGCGGGGCCCTCCCGAGACACAAGCTCACCCTGTCTGGCCGGATGCCCTTGCCCGCGTATCAATTCTTCACCACGTGCACCTGTGGTATGCTGTAGTCCTCGCTGCAGGCTGCTGGACATCACAGGGTTTTTTCCCCCGAAAAATCCTTACTTTTGAGAGATTTCTGTCTCTCCCCCTCCCCTCCCCCCCAGAAAGGTTTTTAAACAAGTTACCATGTGTTAGTTCTGAGCACCGGAAACACAGCAATAGCCGAAGGAAAGAATGTTCACGCCCGGGCAGGATTTCAGCCTTAACTCAGTTACCAAAGAGAGTTCGTCTCCTTAACCTGTGCTGGCATTTTCTGCGGTCACCCTCCCCGATAACGCAACAGGGTGGAAACCGTTCCTGGGCTCAGTACCGCACAACTGGCAGGTCAGGGAGGAAATGACATGGACATTTCTGAACTCTGTCCATCACAGCTAAAATTATCTCACTAATTACAGCTTCTCTAAATCAGCTCAGGTTAAGGAGGGGAGTACAAATGCTCGGCAAAATGCAGCTCCCTCGGCTGGACCCGGGTGCACGACTTGGTCAGCCGACTCCAGAGGACCTCAGACTTAGGGAAACAGAAGGTATGAGCGGAATGAACTTTGAAGGGAGAGGGGAGGGTTTGCGAGAGGGATTCTTAAGATCTCTCTTCACTGATGCTTCCTAGGGCTGGACACTTGGGAACAAATGAGGGCTGCTGGGATCCAAAAATTATAGACCCACTTAAAAATACCACAACATGCCATAATTCATCCTGTTTATTTCGTGGGTCATTTGGATTGCAAAGACAATGGCGCTTCACCCCTCCCCACCCCCACCCGGATTTAAAACTAAGCCACAGGTCTGGTCTTGTATGTTGTCACACGGCTCTGGGGACAGGCCTCAGGGACACACCGTGTCCCCCCCCCCCCCAACAACCGAGAAGCTTCCGCAATCAAAAGACCCAGCTGGCTCTATTTCTTCCAGAACTTTCAAGGAGCTTTGCACAGGCTGCTGCATTTTGTTTTCATCTTACTTTTGAAAAACTTCAAGGTCTTTTCATAAAACTTGGAAACGGGATCCAAACTGAGGCCAGATTCTCGCCTTCACTCTAAATCTCCTTGTCCTAAACCTCTTAGGGGGAATACAACCTATTATACCTTATCAGATGCTTCCTTGTCTTAAATCCATGGCAGTCACATTTAATTTCATTACAGTCTGTGTCCTGCGGTCACCCATAAACTCCTAAACCGGCAATAATTAAAAACAAGGTGTATTCCTTAATTCCTAATTCCAACCTACTTATGCAGGGCCTTATCCAGCCAATCTGAGGGTGTTTTTCAAAGCACTCAATAATAAATGTGTCAGACACTCTGTTGGGTTCTTACATTATCTCTAATCCTCCACTCAAGCCCATTGTGCAGGTGCGGGTGAGGAAGGAAATTCTTCCGGATCACTCCCAATTGGGGAACACATGGCCCCACCCAAGTGCGCGCTCAAGTTACCCTGCCCTCCCCAGGCCGGGACTGTGTCTCCCTGAAGGTGGAGGTTCATTGCAATGTGCAATGAACAAGGGAAAGTGAATTTGAGGGACCTGACCGGGGAGCTCTGGCTGAGGGTCTTGGTGAGTGAATACTTTTCCTTGAGTCGCTTACAACCCCATACAATTCAGAAAGAGCGCCCCACGACCTCTACCTCCCGGCCTCCAATCCCCACCACCCCCAACACAAAGAGACGGGAAAGAAAACAACCAGCCTGCATCTCACACATACCCATTAAAATGACATCCTTCACGCCAAGGCTTAAGACAGGAGCTCAAAGTTCAAAAGTCAGCAAAAGGCAACTTGATTCAAGAACCGTCATGGAGATCTACACTCCAGGGGTGCCGTTTATGAAGCGATGGTTTTCAAGTCCTTTCCCCCCCCCATCACCCATGCCCAGCTCACTGCAAAAACAGTGAGAACATACCCTGCGTGCGGTATATCCAGGACTTGAGAATCCCATTTCTGCACCCCCTCCCCCACCCCCCACGCTCCCTTTTCCTCGTCAGCTGCCTGCAGCCAGGGCCCTCCTTGGCCCAGGTGACCTTGGCAGCTGGAAGCCATAACCTCATACCTTGCTACCATCCCAAGAGGTGTGTGGGAGTGTGCGCTCAGGTCTGGGGTTTTAAGGGCTGGCTGTGCCATTTACTGTGTGTCCCAGGCAAGGCATTTAGTCTCTCTGGGCGTCTACTGCCCATCTGCCAAATGGGTCCTCACCCCCTGAGGGCCAGAGATGTTTGTGGAAGGCCTTTGCCCTGAAAAGCGCTAGACCTCCTCTGAGGGGTTTTAATTGTCATTATTCTTCTTTCCCAGAATCTTTCTGGCACTTTAGGGCACGTTAATTCCTATGTGCCCCAGGGGCAAGTGCATCCACTCCTGCATCATTTGCTGTTGGTGAACTTTTACCCACGGTTGTATCACCACCAAAAAGAACACTCAGTTCTGCGAGGCAGCCTGATTTACGGAAACTGTTAAGAGCCTTGTCCCTTAAAGATGACCATTCTCATTTTGGCCCTTTGTGTTAACTCTGTGCCTCAGTTTGCTCAACTGTCAAATGGGGGAGAACACCTTCATTTGGGGGCAAAGGTGTGGTACAGGCTACAGGCCGCTCACGCAGTCACTTGCCCTATGCCTTACCCCTCTCAACATGCATATACACCACATTCCAACACTGGGATCCGAATTTCCGCCAAAGATAATTACAAGGCCCAAGGGCGGCTCTTGAAGGCCCAGGGCCTTCTCTCCTTTGACACTATCTGGCCCTCCCTGACTCCAGCAGCCAGGTTAAGACAAAAGTCGAAGCCTCACAGCTGGCCGGGGAATGCAGAAAAAGGTGGGTGGACGATATAGAATTAGACCATCCTGACATTTGCCTCTTCACTCCAGACGTTTACTATGCTTGTTTCCCGCGACCTGGGCCAAGGCTGAAGCGCTTTGCAGGATCCTCCAGTGTGGGAGCCCTAGACGGGGAAGATTTCTCTTTTGCCACCTTGCGTCCTCCCCAGGAGCTGGGAGCCCCCTTCTGGGCCTTCCTCCCCCGCCCACGCACCCCCTGCACCCTCTACTTGTCCTGGCTTCCCCCCAGGTGTTTCTGGGGGAAGAATGTCTGAGACCCTACTCCTCCTGCAATCCCTCTCTCCCGTCACTTGACGTGGACACCACACCACTCCAGACTAGACAGATGCAGATCGTTTAAAAGAAAGAAAAGAAAAGAAAAGAAAAGAAAAGAAAAGAAAAGAAAAGAGAAAAGAAAAAAGGAAGATCCCTGTTTATAGGGAGTCCAAGGGCAGGGCGAATGACGGACAAAGAGACATAGAGGTTGATAGAGTTCCAGGATGTCTTATGGCTCAGGCTAGAATGATGCCACCCACTTCTGTCCTACTAGTCTAGAATGTTCTAGACTAATGGAGCGTTGAAGGAAGGGTAGAAGTCAGAGCTCTTCCTGGATCCCTCTGCAGGCTCACCCCTCTCCTATGGGACAGAGGACAAGACCTAGGGACAGCAGTGAAGGAGGAGGGGTGCAGGGCAGGCCAGGCCATGGAAGCCTGAGGTCTAAGGAAGATATAGAACAGCCATTGCAAGATTCATCTGAAATTGATGGCTTCTGACTGTCTCTCACCAGAATCAGCATTAGGGGAAAGAAACATGTCTAATTATAGTATTAAGACTCACTTGGGCAAAGATGATTACTTTCTAAAACCAAATGTTGTTAAAAGTATTTCACTTTCTTGATCCTTAACTTCCTCGTCTGTAAACTGGTGAAAACTCCCCATCACAGAATTCTTGAAAAGTAAAATGAGAAAACGTAAAAAAAAAAAAAAAAAAAAAAATCCTGAAGTGCGGGGCCCGATACAATATAAACCATAATAGTACGTATTAAAAAAAAAAATAAGTAGCCATGTTGAACGATTTCCCCCATGCAAGCTATTATTCCACAGGAGGCCATGCCTTTAATGTCCACACTAGCCCTGGGGAGCAGACATTATCGTTGTACCCATTTTACAGCCCATAACAGCAAGGGGTTCCATAATTTGCTCAAGGGCACACATGCACCAAGGCAATCTTGACCCTTGAGGCAGACCTGGCTGTCTCCTACTTCCATCTAGAGATACTCCTTATTCAAAAGGTGATAAGGGGGGAGACACTTCCTATTTCCGAAGTGTCTTTTCACTGCTCCAGGAATTACTTTCACCTTTTAAACATAAAAAAGCTGTAGGAAAAATACCGCCTCTTGGGAAAGGCTATTCTGCCGGGGCCCAGTCCACAGCCAGGATGCACAGCCTTCCCCTGGAGGGACCTCGCACTAAATACCGGAGGCAGGCAGCCGAAAAGGAAGAACAAGGTCATTGCTCCCTGGGCAGCACCCCCATCAGCCAAGCCGGGAAGCTCTCTGAGCCCTAGCTTCCTTATCTATAAAATGGATTTGTTGTAAAATCAGTAAAGTAGAAACATTCAAAACCAATTCTGCGGGCCCTTGGCCTCCACCCACCCTAACCCCGGCCCCGTGGGCTGGGGAACCATACAGCATGCACGCTCTGGTCTTCATCCCTGGCCCAAGTGCTCAGCCGGCACCACACGGGGAAGCTACCGGGCCTCTCCATCCCTCACAGGCTGCTGACCAGCGCACCAGCGGCGGCGGCCCCAGCTAATGCAGATGGGAGACCTTCGGCGGCGGCGGCAGGAGAAGACCAAAGGCGTCAGCACCGCCACTGCCCCGGCGTGGCACTCTTATACCCGGGTGGCCCACAGAACTCAGGGCAGGTACCTGTGGCCACCCCAAATGCCTGGGCTAAACCACCGTGGGCCCAGCGATGGCCAGGGTCCCCACTAGGCTCTGGGGACCCACAGCTGAGAGCCGCCAGGCGGGAGATGTGCCGGCTCAGAGCGGCGGAGTGGCCATGTAAGATCCAGAAAAGTGTCGGGAAAGAGGCACGCCCGCCACCTAATTCCACCCTCAGGCCTGGGGATTTCGTGGGAACAGGGACCGGTGAGCCGGCTCTGGAGAGGCTCCCGGATCCCCCAGCTCCAGGGCGGATCCTGCTTTCTCGCTCGGGCTTCCCTAGGCGGCAAGGAGGAAAAGAGTCCTGGTTCTCCCCCGCGGGCGAGGGGGAACAGGAACCCCATCCTGTCCCCTCTCATGGGCAATGCTACCACCCCCAGCAGCCCGGCAAAGCCCCTCTCCACCCCTTCCTAGAGACGAAACGGATTTTAAACCAAGACACCCGTCCTGCAACTGCTTCATATCCAGGGTTTCTTTTCTTTTCTTTTTTTTTCCGCCGGACAGGTCAGAGCTGCCCAATTTTTTCTTTTGAAGCTACAAACTACGTAGATTTCTTTTCTGGGCCTCAGATGGGGGTGGGGGGCGGTGAGTATGAAATACAGAATGTGGCCCGACTACATCGCCATCACTTTATTGTATCGTCACCGTTAACTTAACTATAAATACTACGGTGGGGAGCGAGGCGCTGGCGGCCTTGGACTTCGGGGCTCGAGCCCCTGCGCACCCCCGACCCCAGGCGCCAACCCTCCGGGCTCTGTACACTATTTACAGCTCCTCGTTCCTCTTTCTCGGCCCCCTCCCGCAAGGCAGCGCGTGTGCAAGAAAGTAGCATCGTCTGTCTGTGCAAGTCCTTCGAGTTAGTCAAGAGCCACAGCCGGCCCGCGGCCGTCAGCTGTCCGAGTCCAAATCGCTTTTACCTTCCTCTTCCCTCTTCTCGGGCGACGCCTTTGACGACGTCTTGTTCCACTTCTCGGCGTTTTCCGACTCCTCCGACGAGGACCGCTTCTGCCGCCTCCATTTGGCACGGCGATTTTTAAACCAGACCTGTTGCGCAACGGAGGACAAAACAACAGTTAAGATCAAAGGCGCGCTCCCCCACGGCCGGGGCACCCCCGGGGCCCTCCGTGGCCGCGCGTGACGCCGGCGTGGGCTCGGAACCCGGGGACCCCGCGCGCACGCCAACAAAAGAACAGGAGACTCGCTCCCGCTTCCGCATTTCCATTCAACTTCCTGGGCCTAAAGCGCCCTCCAGCAGCCTCCGGGCCTCCACGGGATGTTTCGCAAGTTCAGGGAGACCCGAGCAGAACCGAGCAAACCCGGCGGGGGCCCGATCTCGCCATGGAGGGCCAGCAGGCGCGCCCACCTCCACTTTCTCCTCGCGGAGGTGCACCTTCCGGGCCAGCTGCTCGCGGGTACCCACGTCTGGGTACTTGGTCTCCTGGAAGAGGTTCTCCAGCGCTTCGAGCTGCTCGTCCGTGAAGATGGTGCGGTGCCGCCGCTTCCGCCGGCAGTGCAGCTGGTTGAGGAGTTGCAGCTCGGTGCGCGACAGGGTGCCCACGTTCATGTAGGGCAGCATCTGGTGCGGCACTGGGGACACTAGCACCGAGCCGGGGCCCTCGTAGCCTGCGACAGAGTAAGACGCACGGTCAGCCGCCTTCCTTGCCACGGGGCGCACACGCCAGCCCGCCTGTCCGCGACCCACTCCGACTGGAAAACCCTCTGCAAGGGGGGTGCTGGGAAGCGGGGGTGCGCGGAAACCGAAGATGCAGGGAAATGGGGGAAGCGTGCTAGAGCGTCCACGCGCACACTCCCAAAGCCAGCTAGGGAATCCCAAAAGCCTAGTCTCCCCATGCAGGCACTAAGTTACAGTTTCCGCTAACTCTCGCCTAAAGTTTGCAGCAAGTGTACAATCCCCCGTGCCCGATCGGCCAAAAAAAAAAAAGTGGAGGGGGAGGGTGGGGAAAGTTTATTTTTGCAAGGAGAAAAGTTTGCGCGAAGTGAAAATAGCAAGCGCCGCCGCCCACCCACGCTCTAGGGACTGAGGACCGAGGCAGGCGGAGGAGGCCGGCGAGAGCGCGACCCTACCTGGGGGCGTCGGGACGCAGGAGCACTGCTGGGCACCCAGCGGCGGCACGGCCCCGCAGCAGGCCGGGCCCACGGGCGCCGCCTGCACGTGCAGCTGCCCGTAGAAGTAGTTGTTGTAGCCGAGGCGGGAGCCGCCGACCGCGGCCGGGAGGCCTGCGCCGCCGGGGGCCACCGGGCGCGGATAGAAGGCGCCATAGTCCGAGGAGGCGCCGCCGCCGGCGCCGTAGAGCGAGTCCCCGTGCAGGGCCGGGAAGACGACGGGAGCCGCGGCGCTGGGCGCCACCGGCAGCACCGAGTCTTTGCAGCGCGGCCGGGCGGCCAGGATGTTGTCGATGCTGAACATGCTGGCGGGCATCCCCGAGCCCCGCGCCGGGACCGGGGGGCGGCAGGGAGGCGCCGGGGAAAAAGCCTCAAAGTGGGGGGGGGGGGGTCCACTCTCCTCCAGCGGCCGACCAAACCGAAAGAGAGCGCGGGCGAGCGCGCAGCCCCGCGCCCCTCCCCGCCCCCTGCGTCCGCTCTCCCTCCTCCCGCCCTCCCCTCTCGGCAGCGTTCGCTGAACCCAACCCGCGGGTAGGACGGAGTTTAGACCAGCTGAACCTCTTGTTGGTTTTATACTGAGTCGACGTCATCCTGGATTTAGTTCCTGGTAATATGCAGATGACAAACAGAACCAGATTTGGCCCTTTCGGTTCCTTTGGGTGGGGGGGCTTTAGGGGAGGGGGAGGGGGGAGAGGTGCCAAGGGGAGGGGGTGGCGGGGGCCAGAAAAGGGATTGTGGATTGCAAATTAATGAAATTAACCTAATCTTTCCCATTCAGCGGCCCCGCCGCGGGCCGGCCGAGCTGGGCGGGCGTCCTAATTACTCCGGTTAATCTCATTAATTCCATTGTGCGGCGCAGTTAACAACTCCTTGCGCCCGACCTCTCCGCCCCCACCCTTTTTTTTTTTCCTCAGATTGGGTCCTATTATTGGGTGCGATTTCCTCTGCGAGAAACTCAAATTCATTGTGGCCAGTTTTACTTTGAGGCTTCTTTTTCTCCCCACGTCGGAATTTGTTTTGTTTTAGAAAATGCGAGGGGCTGCGTCCTCTTTCAAGCAAGATTAAAAATTCCGCTTTTCCTCCGAGCCCCCAAGCACTCACCGCCTAATTTCACCTCAGTTATTTTTTTATCTTGAGGTTTTCTCCCGAGTGGAACTGGTTAACCCCACCCCAACCTTTTTGTTTTTGCAAAGGCCAAAATTTCTAAAGGCAAAAACGACGAAAGAGGTGCGTTGTGGTTCTTAAAATACATGCATATATGTATTTTTTGCAGTCACTTTGGCTCTGAAATCTACCATAAGAACCCGTAGGCCCTTACACAGCGGACACCAAATTCAGCCGCTATTTAAAATTCGCCACCAAGAGCAGCATTCTAGAAGCGATGCTTCCCGCTGCTCCCTGTGTGGGGGCCGGTAGGTTTATGTTTGTTTGCTTTTTTTCTTTTCTTTGGTAAAAATCGCTTTTGGAAATGGGGTGTCTTCTCCCCCATACTGTTTTTGCTTTCAATCCCAAAACGGGGCTTTTGGGATTCCTCACCCCATTCCCCAACAACTGAGTCGAATTCCCCCCCGTGCGTCTCGCCGGTTCCCCGACTGGGACAGGCCACCTAGCTGTCCTTCGCCCAACAGGCCCAGGCTGGACTCCCGGAGCCCCGGCGGCCTGGCCCAAGCCGGACTCTGCTCGCGGCAGGCGGCCGCGGTGATTTGCGGGATCCTCCGCGCGGCACGGCCGGTCCGCCGGAGCTGCCGGAGGCGCATCCAAGCCCACCACCGTGCGCAGGCGGCAGAGCGCCTTTCGAGAAGGTAGGCGACGATACGCGCGGAACGAAAGTCGCCCCGGAGGTCCTGCGGGCCCGGCGTAAGCCCCAGTCTCGCAGAACTGACCTTTCTCGGCCCTTCGCGCAGGCACCCCCAGCCGCTTCAGGAAAAGGGGTAGTGCCGAGCCCAAACGAGACAGCCAAGGGCCGGGTTGGGGGGCAACTCGGGTTTCCCGAAGGAGGGCCGCTTTTAACTCACGCCCATTTTCTCCCTGTAGCTCTCTGGCTAATTAACAAGGGTCCCTGCCGGCGTGTCTGATGTTGCTTCGGTCAGGCCACGTCTGTGGGCTGCCTCCTCCCGGGCGGTAGGGCAAAGGGGAAAGGGCACTTGTCAATTCGTGTTCCCGGGTCAGAGGAGCCAAGGCGCGGGGGTTTGGTCCGGCCCGGGGCGCACAACCCCTGCCGCGCGCAGGCGTGGCGGCGAGAAGCTAGGCGGCGGCGCTTCTCCTAGGCCTCCCTTCGTGGACTCTGCACCCTCGGGCCCACCCGCTCGTGGCCCAGGAGCCTTGCTTCTAATGCTGAGCAGATTAAGAAGTAGTTGTAGGGGGAGACTAAGGCGAGACTGTAGGGGGAGACTAGGGCGAGACCGAGATGGGTCTTAGTTTGGGGAGGCAATCGATTTTTTTTTTTTTTTTTTTTACAATAAAAACTGCTCCCAGGGGATGAGTGTGACCCTCTCCTTCAGAGAGGTCACGTCTAGGGTAAGAAGTGCAGCCCTTTCCCTTTGCTACTAACCAGGGATGGAGGCATTTGCTCTGGGAGACTTAAAAATCACCAGTTTCCGGGCACATATTCTCCGCCAACCTTTCCTGGGTTGAATTCTGCAGGGCGATTGATGAAAGACAACTAGGGGCCGCAACTCCTTCGGCGACTCTGGCTGCGTTTGTGTTCGGCGTTGGGCACCCTGGGCAGTGCGTGCGTGCGTGCGTGCGTGGATTTTTTTAAGACCTTTGCTGAGCGGGGCGGAGGCAGAAGCTCTTCGGGACGGAGTCCTCGTCTGTTTCTGCAGAGGTGTTCGGAACCGCAAGGCGCCGAGACTTCAGCCACAAATTTTAGAGTGCTTTCTAGTTTTTAAATAAGGCAGCCTGCCCCCCCCCCGCCCCCCAAGCATACTGCCTCCTTCCACTTGGTACATTGTTCTCTTTAATAATGAGATTTAGCAACCCCCTAGACTTCGCCTCTTGCTTTTCTGCAATCCTCTCATGGTACCCTCCGAGCCCTGGAAGGAAGAGCACTGTATCTCGAGTCTGAGCGTCAGAGTTCTAGACCCAACGTTGCCACCTTGCAAATCAATCACCTTGCAAATACCTCTCTAGGTCGTGGTATTTTTTAGTGGATGGAACCGACGCCAACAATCATTGGGTCCCTTAAAACTGTGAGAATTCTCGAGGCTAGGTGACTGTCGCCTGGGGTAGCTTGGGGGGCATTTTTCTAGTACTTTTCATTGAGGCCAAGATGCAGCCTATCCCCACCCCCACCCGGGTCAGGGTCTCTATCAGCTGGATCCAAGATCAGGAAAAGGGAGTCAGAAAGCTCTGTCCTCTTTCTTGCAGAAGGGACTTTCCGGGAAGAGGTCACAGGGACCCAGACGGAGCTCTACTCCAGTCATTCAGTCTCCCAGGGAGCTCACCCCCTGCGAGGCGGGGTCTCCCCATCCCCGTTGCCCCTCGATCTGCAGGCTGCACCGTGTCCGCGGGGAGGCAGGAGCCTGGGAAGGCAGTCAGCGGTGCGATGTCCGCGCTGAGCATCCTCTGCGGGGCCCAAACCCACAAGTGTCCGCAAGGCGCCAAACAAACAATCATCGCCTAGCCTCGCCAGGCGCAATTCGAATAACAAATGCAACGCACGCAAATTGCCTGCCTCGTGTTGCTAAGCGATTGTTTGTCCGCCCGCACGCACCGCTCAGCATGGGAGGACCGGGAGCGGCCAGAGGCGGCCAGCAAGCGCTTAGGTGGGACGTGCAGTAAACACGCCGCTGATTTTACTTATTATCACCCAAACACGATTTCACGCGAAGCAATCACCATGCCAGAAGTCTATGAAAATGTGTTTGTTGAGGAGTCCGTCGCCCCGGTAATAACCCTCATTTTTAATATATTAAAGAATAGATCAGCGGATTCCGAATGCGTAAGGTATATGTGCGGGTCGGCATCTCTAAAGGCGCTTTTGCTCCGCAGTCATCGCTAAATTGATTCATAGAGCCTAGACTAAATTGCTTCTCTGATTTAAAACCGAGTGCCCAGATTTGGAGTGTGCGTCTGGGTATCTCTTCCCGCCCCCAAGATATTTTCATTAGGGAGAAAACTGTCGCCCACTGCCCTTCCACACACTCACACACGTGCACCCATGGCTGTAAAAAAAAAAAAAAATGCATATGCGGTCCCAACTTCTTACGGTTTCAGGAACTTTCTTTTCTTAATTCTTTCAGCCTCTCTCCCGGTCACAGAGCACAGCTCATAATCGGATGCCCTTAAGAAGATTTTTCGTGGCATGGGCAAAAAGCCGGCGTGTCCTTTACAAAGGTAGGGAGCCCCCTCGGAGGAGGGCGAATGAGCTGGGTCAGAGGAATTAGGAACAATGCACAGACCCGGCTGCAGCGGGTGCGCGGTGTTGAGACCCCAGACGGTCTCCACAGCGCAAATCGGCTGTATTGTCTGTAGGTGGGCTTTAAAAAAAAAATCCAGTGCCTCAAAAATAGTGCTCAAACCCCGGTCCATGGCCCTGCTGCTCCGAGGACACCTCCGGTAGCCCCAGGGGGTTTTCCGCGTGAGGTTGGGTGGGTGGAGTACAGCTCCAGGTGTAGACGCGGTCCCTGCTAAGGGCAGCGCGCCCATTCAACCGGGATATAGGGACCCTTACTAGGCTGAGTTTTGCCGCAAGTTTTGCAACATTCCAAACAGGCGCACTGAGCCTCGGAGGACGAAATAATCAAGGTGTTAGGAAAATTCAGCATAACTCGGGGTGTGTGTGTGTGGGGGAGGGGGTTGAAAAGGGTGGCGAAAAATGACGTCTTCCCAAAGCATCCGGAAAAAAAATAGCCTTGGGTTTTCAGGGTTGGAGAAATCCTCTTTCAGCGGAGCTATTTACCAAAGTTTGTTTCAAAGGGACTGCACCATTGCTTTTGCAACTCACAGAATGCAAATGCCGATAATTTGTTCTCAGTGGAACTTTCTCTTGAAATGATTAGCAAAGTCAGTCAGTTGAAAATTAGAGCGAGTGCACAGACAGTTCCCGAAGCCCCTCGCTAACCGATATCAGCTTCTAAAGTTTTCATTCATGTAAACCTCATTAATGAAGATCTTTTATTTAAACGTCAAGGGGATTTGAAATTTAGAGTAAATTATGAAGCTTGTATGTCTAGCCAAGTCATGGGTCAAATGCATTTGTGAAAAACTGCTCAAAGAGCATATGGTTTTGAATTTTTCTACAATGACTAGTGTTTAAATAAATTGCTTGTACTGCTTAACTTCATGTGTAATTTTGACAGAAATTGGCCTATAGCCTTTTGATATGTAAACATTTCAGCCTTTTATGCGGTATAAAAAAGACACTCGCTTTTTAGGATCAGCTCAGGCAGTCACCCTGTAATTCAGAAAGCTGGCATCTACCATTACATTCTTGCTAGATTTCAACTTTCCAGTGGCAGCCTCAGGGAGAGAAAAAAAAAAAAAAAAGGAAAGAAAGAAAAAGAAAGAAAGAGGATATTTCAAAAGCGATGTCCATTTGGGATTAAAAGCTGCAAATGAAGGGAGAATGTGCCACTTACTATCTGAAAGAAATGGATAAACCATAGTTATTAAAGAACATTTTCTGTCATCTTTCTTTAAGCCAGCCCATCTGAGAGGACACTTAAGCAGGACTGGGACTGACTGCCTTGTCATTAAATGCTTATCTTAGAGCCGAGTCAATCAGTCCAACACGCAAATAGGTGTTAAAAATCTAGGTATCACTTCAGGATGTTAGCAGCGAGATGGCTCTGTGTCACAGAACCCATTAAGATGCAAAAATCAGTCTGGGAAGAGAATCCTGGGCACGGGATCGCTGGACACAAAATGGCACGTCTGAGTCACGCATGGCGGGGGGGGGGGGTCTTTCTCAGCGGGAGGCTGTGGCTGGAAAAGGCAAAGTCTGCATGGGGCGCAGTTCAGAGACCCCTCTGGGCTGCCAGTGTTTCTGAAACACGTATACATCTGCATAAACCCATTTGTTGCTCATATATCCATCGTCTCCGTAAACAAGCTTGGAATGTGGATTGGAAGGCTGGTTACAGAGCCAGCTGTAGCTTACCAGTTACCCCGGGTGCTAGACAGGGCCACACACTTGCCGTGGCGGCCACCTCCCCTTCAAGCCCTGTGTTCTCCTGGTCCTACCCTATTTATCCTATACGTCAGCTTTGTCCTACGCAGACTTTCCCCGAGAGACCTCGCCCCTCTGTGAAGTTTCTGGAAGCACTGAGGGGAGACAGGAAGCAACAGAGACCAGTTTCTTTGGTCTCTACACAGTTGAGCCACCAAGCAGAGTGAGATCTTCTTTATAGAGAGACTGTCTGGGAGACAAAATGTGATTAGGAAAGAAGACTGGCCGGGAAAGACAGGAGGAGGTGTTTTATTTACATTTCTTACGCATTCCAACACATCATACTGTGGTCAGCAAACCGGAAAGGAAAGGACACATTTCATAACCTAAAGAAGGCACCAGACTTTTGTTTTGTTTTGTTTTTCCTCAGCGTTCTACATTCCTATCTTACCCTTCTGCCCATTTTGAAATGAATAAGGGTAGATTTTTCCTGTTAGCCATAGTTGTAAAGTTCTTGGAAAAACAATTGATTTGCTAATAAAATATTTCCGTAGCTTTCAGCTGCTTAACTTTTAGGAACTTACCTCGAAAATGTGTTTGTGATCAAAGTTAGCTAGGCGAGATACGTATTGGGGGTGAAAAAGGAAGACTTAATACTCAAGAGATAATTTGGGAAGTTGTGGGTTGGGGTTTTTTGTTTTGTTTTGTTTTGTTTTCGAAGGAAAGACTATTAGAAAATAAAACTGAAAATTATGGGAAAAGACAGCCATGCCTGGGTGGCCGTGTTCCGTGTCCAGAAAGGTTGGTTATCAGCGGAGATACGTGTAACGTGTATTCATCTTTTTAGAGAGGACTTGATGAAATGGTCATTGGACAATATGTCAACTTCAGATCTGGATGCGAGATGGATAGCAGGTAACTTTACTAGCTCTTTCTCGACATCAGAACGAGGAAACTAACAAGCATGTTCCCAGATGTGTCTTGTCCTTCAAAGCAGTCGCCAAGGGAGGCTCCTACCTGCTCCAGCATCACTGTCAGTGACGGTTTTGAATAGTTTTCTCAACTCCTAAAAGGTCACTTACTTGGGCCCATTCATTCCTGTCTGCCTTTGAAAGAAGCAGCTGGACTCCCTTGCCCATCGGTTAGGTGCCGAAATCAAGGCTTCCGAAAAGCCTAAGGAGTCGGATGAAGTCATGGGAAGTAGGAGGCGGGAGGGAAGCCGCTTTCAGAGGTCCAGAGGTCACAGGTCCTGTCACCTGCTCAATCCCACCAGCCAGAGGGTCTGATGCTGTCACTCAACTCGAACCTGGCTTTGCCGTGGGAGGAACAGGCTGAACCCTTCCCAGGGTGCCTGGATAATTCAGATCAGTTCTCTGTCCCCGAAAGGAAAAAGGAGAATTCCCAGAAACAACCTCAACTTTCAGTTTGTTTGATTTGTGTTGGGGCTTTTATTCTCTTTTCTTAGCCAGGAGATCGAGAGTTTTGGAATACACTGCCCTCCACACACACACACACACACACACACACACACACACACCCTCCCTCAGCCCCTCCCCGCCTTCATTTTGCACACTTGATCACTTCCGGGCCAATCAATCCCAATACCAGCTCCTTGGTCACCTCCTTTCTGGAGGTTGTGTTTATTTTCTTGTTTGGGGGTATCTGCCTGCCCCCAGGGACAAAAACTGAATGATGCTGGGTCCCGAGGTGGATTTGGTTTCACTTAGCAGTAAAATTCTTTCTGCAGACCAGAAGGTCTTGGATTTAAAATCACAAGAGTCCGTCTCCCCTGTCATTGGGTTGTTTGTAATTTATGTATTATGGGAAAAAGTAGTCTGTTCGTAGTAATGATAGCTTGGGGAATTGAGTATATGAGCCAAACACAGGACAGTTGAACTGAAAAGAACCCCTCTTGTCTACATGATACCTCGCAGGTTTTTTTAACAGGTCCCCAAAGAACATTTCATTCCGCTCTCATAAGGTTTGTAGATATAGTCATTTTCAGCTCTGCCCGGTAGGTCCACGCGATATTTGCAAGTAGAAGGCTGACGTCAACAAACACTTTCATGCCCGGCTAATGACAATGCTTTCTCCGAAACTCTAGGATTCTGGAGTTATTTGAATCTTAAAGTGTCTCCGGTTGACTCGGAGATGGGAACATAAGTTTTTGATAATGCTATCCACATTCTGATTTCAGCCGCGGCCGTTCTTTTTTTTTTTTTTTTTCTTTTTTTTCTTCCCCCCCAAACCCTCAGAAAGTAGCTTTCCAAGCTAAACTAGGTGATCAAGTGAATGCTTAACTTGAAATACGTTTTGAAATAACTCGTTCACCATTCCAGTCCTTCAGTAAAAGAGCTGCGGCAGAGAGGGCTGCTTTCAAAGCTCTCTGCGCGGCAGGGGAATTCTGGCGTTTCTGAGGAAAAGGCAGCTATTGAATATGTGTGGCGAATGCACACCCCTCCATATTTCAGGGAGATTCTTTATTGAATATTTCTCGCTCCAAAAGCTGGAGTCACTGTGAAATCTCGCTCCTCGGGTCTCTGTCGGGGCTGACCTAGTCTCCCGACCTAGGAACAAATTGCCTTTTTATGGGCGTATGTTCTAAACGGGAGCAAACATCTCCATCTTGAGGCATAAGGCCAGAGAAACTGGTATTGAGGGCTGGCCGTGACTACGTCTAATTAGGGCAAACGACTAGTTTGTTTGTTCTAGAAAATGGAGCGAAAAGGGGAGCCCGGGGTGGCTCATAGGCGAGGCGTCCGGCTTCAGCTCGGGTCATGATCTCCCGGTTCACGAGTTTGAGCCCTGCGTCGGGCTCTATAAAACAAGGAAATGCCCTGCTCATCAGCTGGCTGAACAACACCTTTTGTTCCCTGGCCCCAAGTTACCTTTCCTCCCTTCTGTCCGCACTCTAGTTTGTCAGGACTCTGGCCACACGCGGAAGGCCCCTGCCCTGTGCCGCTCAGTCTTGGTGCCTTCGCTGGCTCTCTTCTCCCCCTCCTACGTGGCCTTCCCCTGTTGGCTCCGCGAGGCCACACTGGCTTCCCTGTCTGGTTGTGCGGACGTGGCCTCTGCCACCCTGAAGACCCCGGAGGTGACCGTCGGGCCTTCCTGTGCTGCAGAACGAGTCCTCTTGGGCTTGGAAATATCTGAGCTGGGACCGTATGGGCGGAACCGGCACTTGGCCCCGTGAGTGTGCTAAATCACTTGTTTGAGGAGAGAATACATTTTCGCCCTTCCCCTCCCCACCTCCTCGCTTCTACTTCCTCCCCAAATTCCGGGCGAAAGATCGTTAGCAGGGGAGTGTTAATTAGCCACGGTGGGTGCTCTCCTGAAGTCGATAAAAGAGCGGGTAAGGGAGAAGGGCTGTCCATCTGTTAACCCCAGGCAGTTAGTTCTCCCAGACACCGCCTGGGGTCATCATGCGGCTGGCGTGTGCATAGGAGTGCGCTGGTGTGCAGGTAGCCTTGGGCTTTCCAGCCACACCTGTGTGCCAAGGCAGGCCAACGACGGTCACCTTTGAACCTGAGGTCTGACACATCTGGGTGGGGCGTGCCACTGTCATCGGGGTGGGTCCTAGATGAAGAAAGCAGGAAGACTCTCCAGGACTTCCCGGGTTGTGTCTCCCCTGGAGCCTTCCTTTTCCCACCTCCGAAGTGGGGGAGCGATCAGGAAACCAGCTGCAAATCCCCTCTTAGCTCAGACGTCGGCGTCGGCCGCTGGTCACCATTAGCTTGCGTTCTGACTGTGTTCGGGGCAGATGCGTCCGTACTTCCCAGCCGTGCAGCCAAAGGGGTCAGGATCCAGTTCAGGGCCGCGTGGCGACGTGGGAGCAGAGCTGTCCGGACAAAGCTGGCCCTCCGGGATGGGTAGACGGGTCTCGGGTAGTTGAAGAAACTGCTTTTGAGACCCTAAGCGGGGACAGGTATTGGGGGTGGGCCCTCGCCACCTTTGGGGGTCCTGTTTTCAGTCTGCGGTTACCACTCCCTGCCCCTCCACGGTGACAAAGCGAGTCAGGGAGAGACTCTCTAGCAAAAGAGCAAATGTTGAACACTGGCAGCACGCTCAACGGTCCCTGTGTGATTCCATTCCAGAGCTCCTGATTCCAGAGTCCCTTCCCCCGCTGCCCCAACCCCCGTGGGTGGTGTGGTGGCTGAAAGTCCCATCTTCGTTGTCAGGCTGCCTTCCAGCTCTGATGCCCACGAGCCGCGTGAGCCAGAGCGAGCCCTGTGACCTCTCGGAGTCTCAGTCTTGGAGTCTGTAAGATGGGGGTGGGTACGAATGATCCCGTTCTCAGGGCGAGCGAGCCGGCGTCTGTGCCCATGGAGCAGCTGCAGTCATTTGTCATTTTTAGGGTGGAGAGTCCTTGCCACCTTAAGGGTCGTTTACCATTAGGGCCCCCAGCTCTTGCACACAAATAGATCAAGGGACACGAGAGCCTAAGTATCTGCAGTGGTGTAGATAGAGGCCTGGGCTTGGTTCCCTGCACAACAAAAGCCTCAAATCCTTTCCTGGGGAAATTCCCAAGGAAAATGGTGTGTCGCTTACGAATTGCAATTCTCCCGGGGCGCCTGGGTGGCTCCGTCGGTTGAGCGTCAGACTGCGGCTCAGGTCATGATCTCGTAGTTCGTGGGTTCGAGCCCCGCGTCGGGCTCTGTGCTGACAGCTCAGAGCCTGGAGCCTGCTTTGGATTCTGTGTGTCTCTCTCTGCCCCTCCCCTGCTCATGCTCCGTCTCTGTGTGTCCCAAAAATAAATACAAACATTAAACATTTTTTTTTTTTTTTAGAAAGAATTGCAATTCACTACCTCCCTTGATTCTCAGATTAAAGCAACAGGGAGCCACGAGGGGTCAGAGGAGTCTAAGGACTTCGCCCCAGGTCTCAGAGCGGGGAGGTCGGGGTGCCATCATTCCTCGCTGGGCCCCCTGGTAGCCTGGGGCTCCTTCCACCAGACCCGTCCTGGTGCAGCCTAGCACCTGCTTCTTCAAACAACCAGCTTGACTCCAACTCCACTGTGGGAAAAATCAAGGGGGCTTCCAGCTGTGAGGAGTCTGAGAAGCTGAAGGACCGCTCGCTGGGAGGGTGGGGTCCTTCGCTGGGAGGGTGGGGTCCTCCGGAAAAGCTGTGCACACACCTCCCGAGGTATCTTTGCCTCCCAAGGAAGCCAGTGCGGAAGGGGCAGTTTTTCGGTCAGAGTTCACTTGTGACCCCAGGCTCTTCCCCTCCCCTCCTCCTCCCTGCCACCCTGCCCCAAACCTCTTTGGGCGTGGCCTATATTATTCATAGGTTAACCTACTGAAGGTTAAGATTTAAGACCCCCTGAGTAAATCCACCCGAGCAAGCCCCTCCACTCATACTATACACAAGGTCTGCGGAAAGATATTCACGAGGGATAATGAAATTCATTTGGAACAACCTCAATGTTTACCGGTAGGGTACTCATTAGATAAAGCAGCACGCACCCATAATAAATAACCGCACAACCATTGAGAAGAAGGCCATCTCGTATGTACTAATATGGAAAGATCTCTAAGATGTCTTGTTGAATGGCAAAGTTAAGTCATCTGAAATATTATGACTCTGTGTGTGTGTGTGTGTGTGTGTGTGTGTGTGTGCGCGCGCACATACACAACAGCAACATTGACTATGGGTTCGTAGGAGTTAACGTTTGGAAAGCAGTGAGAACAATGCATGGAACACAGTAAGTGCTGTATGGTGTTTGAGAAATGAATATATAAACGCACAAAAGAGAAAGATCTAGAAGGTCCACCAGTGAATTAACAGGACCAGTCACCTCTTGTAGGAGAGGCTAGGATTGGAGTAGATACTTAAAGAGGACTTGAGCCTTCCTGCTAATGTTTTACTTTTGAACAAAGACACAGCATTCGTGTTTTACTTGTGACGTTAAAATTCAACGTGCATCGAAACCCGGTATCTCCAAAATCTGAAACTCCTTTCCCCCTCTGCATGGGCAGTGTTCCAGGGAAAGGGGACCAAGGTCAAACAAATAATGAGATAAGCGACTACAACCCACCCCCATCCCCATTTCCTCAACTAACACCTCATCACAGGCAAACAACATCCTTGGAAAGGAGTCCCCCTCGCTAATGTCTCACTCCCCTGGGTTCCTGGACAATGGCTGGGGGTGTGAAGAGGACGGGACTCCTACGTGGACACATTATAGGTTTAAAGTCTTAAGATTGGATTCTAGTCCCCAAACTTACCGATCAGATGCGTAAGTCACTTCTCATTCTGCGACAAGGATCCCAACTTTGCCTTAAGTTCCCCTTAATTCTGGAGAGACCAGTGAGCCTTTAAAATTATAATCATCTTGGTCCCTTGGCACCTAACAGTGCCTGGCGCGAGGTAGGTGCTCAGTGGATGTTTGTGAAACTGAGCTGAAAATAGTTTGTAAGGAATTTCTGTGTGCTGGGCACTGGGCTACATGCTGGGGCAAAAAAGACGAACTTGCAAAAGTCCCTGACCTCATGGTAAGTCCCTTACGCTCAAAGAGATTTCCAGCAGTAAAAAGCCCTGGCTAAGGAGAAATAAAGCAGGTGATCTTAGCTCTTGGTGCAGTGAACAGGGCGGGACATTATTGTCACAGCTCAGTGTGTTGCAGCAGACAGAACACAAATGTCTGAGTTACACGGCGTCGCGTGAACTCGTAACTCAAATGTAGGTGCCCAGTTTGATTTTGATGTCTGTACAGCCACAGATCCTGCTCAGGCTTTTTCTGATGAGCCTGCTTGATCTTGTGCTGACAACCAGGGCATGTAACTTTGATGTCATGAAATTTTGGACCATCCACCGTGCTCAGACCTGAGCCCAAATCCTGGTTTCACCAACTCATGGCCAGGTCACTAGGGTGCCAGGGCGGGTTCCTGGGGTTTCAGAGCCTCAAGAATCATCCGTGTGAGATTGTGAGGACCGCGCTCAGGTTGTTGGATGGATGATAAGTACTAGGTGCCTAGAAGGGGTCCAGCCAATGGGAGCATTCTGGCCTGGACAGGAAAGAAGGCAAGACACCTGTGCCCTCACAGAGCCTGCTCACCAAATGGTAGCCTGGGGAGGCTTTCTGGATGTTCGGATTTAGCATTTTCCAAGACCCCGAACACCTTTAAGACTCAAGGCGTTGTACGGCTACTCAAAGTGACTCCGAAAATTAACCTCGGCCCTCTTCAAGGGCTGAGATAAAGACAATCTTGATAGTATTTCCTTATCTTTAATATATTTTAAAGGCCTTTGTACTTGCGTTATTATCCTCATTTGCGCGTGAGGAAATGGGATCCTGGAAGATGAAGCGATCGATCATGCAGATTGTAAGAAAGGAGCAGAAGTCTTCGACCAACCCAAATCTCCCCCCAAAGCCGGTATTCTTTGCGCCTCAGCACCTGGCGAGGCAAAGAGGTGATGCAGAGAAAGGAAATTTTCAGCAAGGGCTTTCTGGGTTAGCTTCCTTCGGGGGGTTTGAATCTCCCCGATCTCAGTGTTTGCATCTATAAAACGCGGCCACTTGTCATCCTGTCCGCCTAGGTGGTTGTGAGGAATAAAGGAGCTGGTTAGGAATAGCTTTCACAGGCATGGTGGCCCAGACGGTGATGCTCTGTGGAAACACAGGGACCTAACTCACAGAAGTTGGACTCTTGTCAGAGGAAAACAACTTAATGTTGCTTGCGCTTTCCTTCGTGGGCACGTGGGAAAATGATACATAATAGAAATTACTCTATGGCTACATTAGCCTGAGGATCTCATCACATAGGGGCGCCTGGGTGGCTCAGTCGGTTAAGCATCAGACTTTGGCTCAGGTCGTGATCCCACGGTTCGTGAGTTTGAGCCCCGCATGGGGGGTCCTCTGTCCCTCTCTCTCTCTCTCTGCCCCTCCCATGCTCACGCTCTCTCTCGCTCTCTCTCAAAAATAAGTAAACCTTAAAAAAGTTTTAATGAAAAAATCTCATCACGTAAGAATGAAGGTGCTAAGTGGGTATGTCTGTACAGATGTGCACTTGACATTGGCATGGTGCTTAGCAGGTGTTAAGGTAGGGTTAATTAAGAGATATGGTGGGCGGGTGAAACCAGGATTTGAACCAGGCACCTGGTGGATAGCTGCCTGGCTGCCTTCTTCTCGACCATTCTGCTTCCCATTCTGCTGACGCCAGGGGAGTGGTTAGCACTTTGCCGACTGCCCCAGGGGCCGCTGTGTCTGGGGACCCCTGCCCCACCCTTCCTCCTTTGCAGCACTGGGGACAGCGTGGAGTGCTTGGAAGAGTTGGAGCTGATGGCAGGTGTGGGATGTGGCCAGATGGCTTTAGCTCTCTTCCTCTCCCGAAGAGGGCTGTGGCAGGGCTGGGGTGCCCACCTGCGCCTGGAGGGCTGATGGCGCAGACAGACTGACAACCAGGCCAGCTGCACAGAGCTGGGAAGCAGGCCCAGCCGGGCCGCCTCCAGCAATGAAAGAATGTTCTAGAAACCAGGGCAAAGTTGCTAGTGCCTTGGAATGTGGGCAGCCCTCTGCCAAGTAGCAGGTCCCACATTCCCGGTAAGGTTGCTAACTGCTGGCCATGGGGCTGGGGACATCATGGGACACGGGATCTGGAGCAGGCTCCAGGCTCTGAGCTGTCAGCGCGGAGCCTGACGCGGGGCTCGAACCCACGAACCACAAGATCATGACCTGAGCTGAAGTCAGAGGCTTAACCGACTGAGTCCCCCAGGCGCCCCTGGGTTTAATTTAATTTTATGTGTTTCAGCATACTGAAATTCATTTTCCTATTGGTGCTCACATTTTCCTGTCTCTGGCGAATGGGAACCTTCCCAAATTTGCTTCTGAGTCCTAAGCTGACACAGCTCAGTCGTCTTTCGTGGCGGCCCTGCTTTCTTGTTTGACAGGATGTTCCAGAATGATCGCGTTCATTTCCTGCCCAAGACCTGGAATCAACCATTCCTGGTTTCTTTAAGTGAGAAACAGTATTTAGAGACCATAGTCTGATGCTGGGGATGCTCATTTATACTGTTTAGATATTGTTCCGGGTCTTTTCAGTAGATCTAGGGTTAACAGAGTGAAGAAAAAAATCCAGATCTTTTTTAAAGGATAAAATATACCATGAGTTTGTTCTGATGCTTCTAATCCTAACTCAGGTTATACTTAACCTTTTTAAACTCAGATCTCCATCTTTTTTCCTACACCAAAATCCTGGCTCCCAATGGCTCGTGGGAGAGATAAAACAGGCTGAGAAGTTGAATGCTAACAAAAATAGCTGAGGGGTGCCTAGGTGCCTCAGCAGGTTAAGCATCCGACTTTGGCTCAGGTCACGATCTCACGGTCCGTGAGTTCGAGCCCCGTGTCGGGCTCTGTGCTGACAGCTCGGAGCCTGGAGCCTGCTTCGGATTCTGTGTCTCCCTCTCTCTCTGCCCCTCCCCTGTTCATTCTCTGTCTCTCTCTGTCTCAAAAATAAATAAAAGCCTTAAAAATAGCTGACATTTATTGAATGATGATTATATGCCAGGCCCTAGCCAATACTCACAACCAGCCAAGAACCATGTTATTATTATACAAGGGAAGTCTGAGGCTCAGGGAGGCTGGAGAAGCTGCCCAAGGTCACGCAACTAGTTCAGGGCAAAGTCAGGAATGAGACTCAGGCAGGGTGGCTCCGGGGTGAGACCCTCCACACTCCCCTCCTTAACCACCTCCCTTTGCTTAGAACAGTGGCCCATGGAAGGCAACCAGGGCCCCGGAGAGAAGCAATTATAGAGCAAAGAAATTGAGTGATCACCTCCACAGAGGGCTGGGGAGACCGGGAAGGCTTCTGTAATGTTCTGGGTTCAGGGGGACACAGTCAAGGCCATGACAGTGACAGGCAAGGCCTGTCGTGCCTGGTGCACCATAGATCATGTTAAATCTCAGAAAGATAAGCCAACTTCCTCCTTCACTGACACGGCACCAGGGCATTTTGGGTAACTGGCTTGTGTTAGTTCTGCCCCGTATTAGCTTGGCCTAGTTCTGCCCCATATGAGCTTGACCTTGAGGGTGAAAGGGAGTGAAAATGCCACCATACCCAGCAGAGTGAGGGTCAGGGAAGGGGTTCCCGTGGTGGAGTCCCGTAGTCAGCAAAGACTGGATGAGGCCACGGCGGCCAGCCACGATGGCCCCAGTGGAGCTCAAGGCACCCCTTCTGCAGCCGTTCTGACTCCCCTCTACTGACAAATGAGGAAACCGAGACTGAAGACAAAGAGACTGTCCTGAGCTTAAGCAGCTGTGATGTGGTACAACCTGGCCATGACCCCAAGGCTCTGACTCAAGCCCGGGCTCTTCCCTCAACATTTTGCAGCCCGTGAACGTGGGGTCATGTTGCCGACGGTGGGTGTCGCTGTAACAAAGTGCCACCCATGGAATGACCTAAACAACAGAAACATATTGTCCCACAGTTTGGAGGCTGGAAATCCGAGATCGAGGTGTTGGCAGAACAGATGCTGAGAAGGAATCTGTTCCGGGCCTCCTCCCTCCAGGCTTCTGGAAGCCTCGGTGTTCCTTGGATTGTCGGTGACCTTCTCCCTTCGCAGCATCTTCCCTCTGTGTGTATGTCTGGGTCCAGATTTTTCCCTTTTAGAAGGACGAAGGTCATACTGGATTAAGGCCCACCCTGACGACCTCATTTTAACTTGATTTCCCCTGTAAAGACCTTATCTCAAAATCAGGTCATGTTCTGAGGTATTGGGTTAGGATTTCAACAGATGAATTTGGGAGGGACCCATCAATCCATGACACTGGGGATGGGGGGGACGCTTTCCCTACTCGGTACCTATGTGCTGGGCAAACCTTAGGCTCCAGCAGGCGGCTCCAGGCTGCTGGGTTTCCTCTGAAGCTTTCACTTAACGGTTTCCTGTCCCTCCTTTCGTGTGTGTGTGTGTGTGTGTGTGTGTGTGTGTGTCCTCAGTGCTCTGTCTGCTTTGTGTCCCCCATCTGATCATGAGCTGCTCTGGTGGCAGAGACCACATCTTGGTTAATCTTGCCCCTTCCTCCCAAACCGTGCTTTGCGGATTAAAAATTCTCCATACAATGGAGTAACATTTTCCAGGCCTTTATGTTAAGGAAACGCACGCAACCGCTCACCTGTGTTCCCCCCACTCCCTCCCCTCCCTCTTTTACAGCTTTAAAAATAATTTGCAGCTATCCAAATAAAACTCAGTTCAGGGCACAAATCACGGATGGATGCTAAAACTTCTGGGTGAAATTGTTAGGAAATGTGATACTTATACACTATCAGAGTCTTGTGCTACAGATTACTTATCAATTACAAAAGGAGACCAGAGATTTCTTAATAATTCAAAGGGAGATGGGGTGCCTGGTTGGCTCAGTCCGTTAAGCGTCCACCTCTTAATTTCAGGTCATGAAATCTCAGGTCGTGATCTCAGGTCTCAGGTTATTATCTCATGGTTCGTGGGATCAGGCCCTGTGCGAGGCTCCTGCTCTCTGGGCTGGTCCTGGGCTCCTCTCTCTCTGCTCCTCCCCCTGCCCATGCTCTCTCTCTTTCAAAATAAACATTTAAAAAAATCTCTTTAAAATAAAAGGGAGAAAATCTAGGACTGCCTCAGTCAGTGATCACAGTTACCCTCAGCAGGATGGGACGACGGACGAACACCACCAGCCCCTGTGGGATATAGTGGGAAGGATACGGAGTCATTTATGCTGCATATGTGTAAAACATTTTCAACTTGATTCTGATAATGAAGAATCATGCAGACATATCCAGATAGGGGAGGACTCTACATAACAGCTATCCCGTAATCTTCAAAAATGCCAATACCACTCGAGATAAAGGAAGGTTAAGGAATTGTTCCAGACTGAGGAGACCGAGGACACATGACAAGTAAATGCAGCATGAAATACTGGTTTGCATCCTGGGTTCAGGGAAAGTTGCTCGGAAAGACGTTATTGGGGGAATTTGAATATGGAATGCATATCAGATATTATAAAAATGTTAACTTTCCTGGATTTCATAATGGTAACTATTACATAAGAGAACAGGCTTCTTCTTTTTTTTTTTTTTAAGTATATTTATTTATTTTGAGAGAGAGAGAGAGAGAGACAGAGACAGAGACAGAGAATCCCAAGCAGGCTCTTTGCTCAGTGTAGAGCCCTATTCCAAGAATTGTGAGATCATGACTGGAGCTGAAATCAAGAGTCAGACGCTCAACCCACTGAGTCACCCAGGTTCCCCTAGTTCTTAAAAAATATATACTGAGTGCTCACTTCAGCAGCATAGAGACTAAAATTGGAACGATACAGAGAAGGTTAGCATGGGCCCTGCACAAGGCTGACATGCAAATTCATGAAACGTTCCAGATTTTTAGAATTTCTGTACAGGCATACCTTAGAGATATTACGAGTTTTGTTTCAGATGACCACAATAAAGTGAATATTGCAATAAAGTGAGTCAAATGAAAAAGAAAAGAAATATGTACTGAAACATTCAAAAATGAAAGGTCCCGGGGCGCCTGGGTAGCTCAGTAAGTTAAGTGTCCGACTTCGGCTCAGGTCATGATCTCGCGGTTCGTGAGTTCGAGCCCTGCATCGGGCTCTCTGCTGTTGGCACAGAGCCTGCTTCAGATCCTCTGTCTCCCTCTCTCTCCGCCCCTCCCCTGCTCATGTTCACGTGCACGCATGCGTTCTCTCTCTCTGTCTCAAAAACAAACAAACAAAAAAGTAATAAGTCCCAATATCTGCAACTTACGCACAAGTGATTAATCAAAATAATAACAATAGGTGGGAAAATTTTGCAAACCAATGTTCTGCTCTGTACTGTTACCTACTGTATCTCACTGAGTCTGTCATACATGTGTACATACATATCCGCGTGCACAAAACCAGGGACACACTGCCGCACGCTGATTTGGAGGGCTTTCTGTGGATAATTTTGCCTAGAGCGATTTTAGCTCCACGTTCCGACTTCAGGACCAACTTCCCAGGTCGGAGACATCTCCAAGGTAAATATTGTCCACAATATTCAGCTAAAAGCAAGGCAGCAGCCCTGGGGTTTGGGATACCCTGAGACTAAATCATTCCAGTGGGTGGAAGAGAGACGAACCGAGGGGGACGAAGAACGGAGCCTTGGGCCAACAGTCCTGGGTGCGCATTATTCAGGATGTTGAAGATGAAGGCGTTTGCATTTGAATTGGTAGAACGAGGCGGCTGAGCGCTTTCACCCGCGTTGTCCAACAAAAACGTAACGTGAGCTACAGTGCGATTTCCACTTGTCTAGTAGCTGCATTAAAAAGGTAAAAAGAAACAGGTGCGATTAATTTTGATAACATATTTTATTTAACCCGATATATCCAAAATGCCTTCATGTCAGCCTATCTTTAATGTAAAAAGCATCAATGAGATAGTTTTCATTCTCTTTTTCACACTACAGCTTAGAAGTCTGGAATGTGTTTTATCGTCACCGCACATCTAGATTTGGACCAGCCGCATTTGGACGAGTCCTCAGGAGCCACCTGTGGCTGATGGCCACCCCGTGGAACAGCACAGGGATTAGACCCTGAAACAAAGACAGGGGTGGGTTGAAATCCCAACGCTTCCGCTTATTAGATTCATGACTGTCAGGCAGATCATTTAATCACCTTCAGTCTTCATGTTTCCTAGACGGTAAGATGGGATTTGACCAGGGAATCTATCTCTTGGGTCGTTGTAATGGTCTGTGTGAAGTGCCCTATGGAGGGTCATTCACTCATTCACTCGTGGCGCTAATTCAGTCATTCTATCTATACAGCAAGGAGGTGTGGCTGTGTGCCAGGTGGGACACTTGGCAGGGAGTGACCACCCCATACAAGGGTTCTATTTATACTGAACAACCCCCCCCCCCACCACCACCACCCTGCCCCGAGCAAGTATAGATTAGGACCAACGCTGGCAACTCCTGTGCTTATGATAAATGCATAAAGAAGATGCTGGAAAGAAGAGATTGCCTGTCTGTTGTGATGACTCCGAGCTCAAAGACAGACCTATTCTGAGGGCCCAGATCAACCCAAGGACTTAATTATTCAATGGTGTTCACCTTACACGTGTTAGTGCACTGAGCGGCCTGGAATTGTAGCGGTTACAGAAGACGGCAGGACCAGGGTAGAGAAGCTGGAATCTGAGCCAGCCAAGGAGCTCGTGTTTGTGGGAGGCAGGAAGGGGCCAGCGGAAGACCAATAAGACGGTCCCAGAGAAATGGGACGAGGCCCGTGGTGAGGCCATGCTATGGACCAAGCGACCAGGAAGGTGCTAGAACTAAAGGGGGAGATGCTGTTGCCAAGAGGACAGACCACGCCTGTGAAGGTCAGATATCAAGAGAAGGGCCTGGGAAGTTTGGGGGCCTGGGCTGCAAGGGTAGGGTCGAGAGGGTGGGGAGGGGTTGGAGCTGGAAGGTGAGTACACTGTGAATAGAGGGTAGAGGTGGTGACAGGGTCTGGGGTTTTTATCAAATGGCTTCAGAAAGGAGTTAACGGGTCTGCTCTGTAGGAGCAGGAAGGAGGCCCTTTGGTGGAGGAGGCGCCACTCTCAGGGGAAGATAACCACTGAAGATCAGAGAGGAGGGTCAAGACCAGGAACCTGCCCGGGATCTCTGCTGGGGGTGAAAGATGCCTTCTCCCTGGAAACCAGCCCTGTGGGATGGACCCGTGGAGAATGGCCTTGGCCCCCAGCCTGAGTTAGGAGATAACACAGAACGAAGTGCTTGACAGGGGAGTCAGGGAGGAAGTCTGCGTGGTGTGGGTTCGCAGGAGAGGATTAGCAGACTTCCGCCAACAAATCTAGATCATCCCGTTCTTGTCTCTGGGCCTTTGCACCTGCTGTTATCCCATCTGTTGCCTGGAAGCTAAGTTCGCTCTCCGTGTTTGCACAGCTGCCTCTTTCTTAGCAAGCAGGTCTTATTCAGACACCATGTGTGAAGGTCTTTCCTGGCCACCCTTTCGAGCAATGCTGTCCCCTCACCTCTTCCTTCCGCATAGCTTTTAGATAGCACACCTCCCCCATCTGACATCAGATCATTTGTTTGTAATTGTCTATTTCCTCCCCTAGAGTGTTATATGCTCCTTAAGGGTAGGGCTTGGTCATATTCCCTGTTCTGTCTCCACCATTTGGGGCACTACTTGCCATCTAGGAGATGTCCAAAAGATAGCTGTTGTCAGAATAAATACGTGGATGGACAGATAGATGGCTGGGCAGACAAGATGGATGGACGGATGGATGGGTGGACAGACAAGATGGACGGATAGATGGATGGGCAGACAAGATGGATGGATAGATGGATGGGCAGACAAGATGGATGGACGGATGGATGGATGGACAGACAAGATGGACAGACGGATGGACGGATGGATGGACAGATGGATGGATGGATGGATGGATGGACAGATAAGACGGACGGATGGATGGACAGATGGATGAATGGATGGATGGATGGACAGACAAGATGGACGGATGGATGGATGGATGGATGGATGGATAGGTGGATGGACAGACAAGATGGACAGATGGATGGACGGATGGATGGACAGATGGATGGATGGATGGATGGATGGACAGATAAAATGGACGGATGGATGGACAGATGGATGAATGGATGGATGGATGGATGGATGGATAGGTGGATGGACAGACAAGATGGACGGATGGACAGACGGACGGATGGATGCATACACCCACTTGGTGACGGTTTCAATGTGATTAAAACTAGGGCAGATGGAGAGGCTGCCCATAATCTGAACTGAAGGAGGAAATTGGTGGTGTCTCCTATTTCAGAAATATTTCAGGGCTGGACCTGATCTTAGTGATTGTAGAGCGTGCATGTGGAGGTGAAAGAGATAAGGAACCCAGGTCCTAACACAGGATATCAAGGGGCCACCCAGGAGCCATATCTAATCTACACTGATGGTTGATTTGAACTGCACCAGGTTTAAACATTTTTTAAAAAGTCAGTTTGCCAGCATTGGAAACTCTGTAAAGATTTCAAATAACAAAATGTAGATATCTATTTTCACTTAGCCAAAAGATCTGGCAACATCAGGCCTGCAGTTTTACAGAGCAAAAAAATGGGGCGGAGCTGACAGGCGTTCACTCCCATTTCATCTGGCCTTGGCCATCAGGTCACTGGAAACCCAGCCCCTCGCCCTGCCCCCTCGGCCACTTTCTCATTGTCCTCACAGGCCTGGCCCCATCCATTCACCTTCGAATTTGTTTTTCTTGCTCTATAAGCTCTCAATCCCCAAACTAGTGGTTTCCAACTCTTTGAAGTATGAAAACCCCTTTGGAAAATAACTGTTTCCCTATAATCAGGGAACTAGTACATGCTTACAGCAGAAGTTCAAGAAACAGAAAATTGATAGAAGACAATACTCACCACCCACAAGCCCAACATGGAGAGATGAGCACTATTTACATTTAATGAATGCGAGGATCTCTAACATCTTTATGGTCCTCACACCCTAGTTGTTTTATATATAGTAAATATTCATTGACTGAAGTAAGATCTAATTGGGGCGCCTGGGTGGCTCAGTCGTGGAGCCTCCAACTTCTGCTCAGGTCATGATCTCATGGCTCGTGAGTTCGAGCCTGGCGTCGGGCTCTGTGCTGACAGCTCAGAGCCTGGAGCCTGCTTCGGATCCCGTGTCTCCCTCTCTCTCTGCTCCTCCCCCTGGTCATGCTCTGTCTCTGTCTCACAAAAATAAATAAACACTGAAAAAAGAATTAAAAGAAAGAAATAAGACATAACTTGAAAAACCTATGATTTCAGAAGCACAGAACACATAGTTCCTTCACACATTGTTTACCCACAGGTATTTGGAAAATAGGCATACGCGTACATGGGCACACAGAATCCCCTGGTCGGTACTCCTTGGTGCCCACGTCCCTTGTCTTCTCTTTTTGTGCCCATAAGTTCTTCTTTTTTAAAAAATGTTTATTTATTTATTTATTTTTGAGCGAGAGATGAGCACGAGTGGGGGAAAGGTAGAGAGAAGGGGAGAGAGAGAATCCCAAGCAGGCTGGCTCCTGATGCGGGGCTCCAACTCACGGAGGGTGAGATCACGACCTGAGCCAAAGTCAAGAGTTGGGTGTGACTGAGCCACCCAGGTGCCCCAGGCCCATAACTGCTACTTTCTGGAAATATAGTAGGGGCACCTGGATGGCTCAGTTGGTTAAACGTCTGACTCTTGATCTCAGCTCAGGTCTTGATCTCAAGGTCATGTGTTCAAGCCCTATGTTGGGCTCCGACCTGGGCATGAAGCTTACATAAAATATATATAGTATATATATTGTAAAGACTGAAAAGTGTGCCAATTTGGCATTCTGGCACTCTAGGCATTCTGAGGGACTCTTATGTCAATTAGAGCCTGGCAACATTATAGCAAACACACATTTTGATGTATCGATGAGCTTATTGGAAATAAGGGAACTCTGAAGGCCACGAAAAATACATAAACAAGCAACTAATCAAGCAAGCAAATAAATAAATAAATATCAGGGAGCAGAGGCCAAAGCAAGGAATGGTAAATAGTAAGCAAGTAAATTGAGTAATAACTGGAAGGCAGTGTTGTCCTGATTTCGAAGAGCTTTATCAACACTACCAATGAGAAGCTAAATTATTGTTAAGAAAAAAAAAAAAAAGCCATGTTAAAGAGGGTCAGTAGATAAGGATAAGAAGTTCAATTCACCAGGAAGATGTGACATTGTAAACTTTTACCCATTTTATAAAGCCTCAAAAATGTGAAACAAAATCTGAAAACAATTACAGGGACAAATGGACAAATCTACCATAATTGTCAAGGATTTCAACGTATCTTTACTAGTTACCGATAAACACACAAAATAATATTAGAAAAGACAGAAGTTTTTTTTTTTAATGTTTACTTATTTTTGAGAGAGAGTGCGAGTGGAGAAGGGGCAGAGAGGGAGGGGCACAGAGGATCCAAAGCAGGCTCTGTGCTGACAGCAGAGAGCCCAGTACAGGGCTTGAACCCACAAACTGCGAGATCATGACCTGAGCTTAAACCAACGGAGCCCCCAGGCGCCCCGAGATGACAGAAGATTTGAATTACAGTTGTCGGATTGTCGGCCGTGACTTCGTGGGCATATAACTCCTCCAACAATGAAAAAATGGTCGTTCTTCTCAAGTACAGATGGAAATTTTCATCTGTGTTTTACGATTTCTTAGCACTGGTTTTAATTTCTAATTTAATTGCATCATGGTTGGAAAACAGGGTTGAAATGTGTAGACTCTTAAACCACGGAACATTTGTCATCTATTTAAGACAACGAATGTCATACAGATATGACAGTCTCTGATCACAGTGGAATTTACGAAGTAGCTACAGAGAGTGCAAAGAGAAATTTTAGTAATCTTTCCATGTCTGGAAATTTACAAGCCCGCTTCACAATAACTCATGAATAAAAGAAGAATAATTTGCATTTGAAATAATTAGAATTGATTGATACCCAAACTATTACATGTCAGTATGCAGGGAAAGCGGTCTTAAGTGGAGATCTATAACCTTAAATATTATATTAGAACCAAGAGAAGCTGAAAATGCATTAAAAAGGAAAACAGAATACCCCCAAAGACAGCAGAAAGGAGGAGACCTTGAAGATACGAACAGAAATTAATGAAATAGAAACAAAAAAGATATAATAGAGCAGATCGACAAGACTACTGGTTTTTTGAAAAGATTAATGAAGTAGCCTGCATCTGGTAGACTGATTGAAAAAAAAAGAAAATGTATGCATATAATAGTATAAAGAAAGTAAATGGATCAAAACCATAGCCACAACAAAAATTTAGTAGAATATTATAAAAATCTTTATGCCTGGGGTGCCTGGGTGACTCAGTTGGTTAAGCCGTTGACTCTTGATCTTGGCTCAGGTCATGATCTCATGGTTTGTGAGTTCGAGCCCCACGTCGGGCTCTGTGCTGACAGTTCAGAGCCTGGGGCCTGCTTCGGATTCTGTGTCTCCCTCTCTTTTTGCCTCTCTCTCTCGCTCTCTCTCTCACTCTCTCTCTCTTTCTTTCAAAAATAAACACTAAAAACATTTTTTTTTCATCCTTAGGCCAAAAATTTGAATTCTTAGAATTCAAATAAATTCTTAGAAGTCAAACAAAATAGTGACGTTCTTAGAAAAATAACTCCAAAATTGATTCGAAGAGAATGAAAAAGCCCAAAATTTCTTAAAACCACTTATAAAATGAGTAAGAGCTTAATTATCTTCCTATAGGAAAAGATAATTACAGGTCCTAGATTTTTTTTCCTTTTTTTTTTTTTAATTTTTAACATTTATTTATTATTGAGAGACAGAGAAAGACAGAGCATGAGCATGGGAGAGACACAGAATCTGAAGCAGGCTCCAGGCTCTGAGCTGTCAGGACAGAGCCCACACGGGGCTCGAACCCATGAACCGTGAGATCATGACCTGAGCCGAAGTTGGACACTTAACTGACTGAACCACCAGGTGCCCCTAGATTTTTTTTTTTTTTAAACAAAGGAGTTCAACTAAACTTCCCAGCTCATCCCGATCATACAGAAAATCTTCCAGAGACTCATAAAAAGTGCCTATCTCATTCTATGATGGTAATATAACCTTGATATCAAAACCTACTAGTCAAGGACGGTGTGAGAAAGACAATCTCATTTATTAATATGAATGTAGAAGTCTCATCTAAAATATTACCAACGGAATTTGGCAATGTATCAAAAAGATAATGCATGAGAAGTAAGTTGGGTTTAATCCCAACGATGCGAAGGTGATTTAATATTGGAAAAAAGTTGATAAGTATTCGCTAGTTTAGCAGATATAAACAAACTGTCCCAATGTGCGTAGAAATACGAATTTAGAAAACCTGTTGCCCATTTGTAATCAGTTAAAAATTTACCAGCATAAAAATGGAAAAGACCTTCCTTGACAAAGTGAAGGTATCTACCAGAATCATTTGGTAGTAAATTAGAATCTTTTCCCTAGAAATTAGAGAGAAGACAAGAATGCATTCTGTCACCACTATTACATCAGAGGCCCTCGCCAGTGCAACGAGGCAAGAAAAAGATGTAATGATTGGGAAAAAAGAAAAAAACCCAAACCTGTCATTATTCACAAATGATAGGATTATTTACATAGGAAATACGAAAGAATCTACAAATTAAGATTAGTAAGAGTTTAGCGAAATAGCTAGATATAAAGTCAATAATGAAAAAATGAATTGCATTTCCATCCACCACCGACAGGCAACAACAAACAATGAAAACATAATTTCAGAACTGACTCCTTTATAACAGCAACGGCAACAGAACAGGGACGGAGCATCTAAGGTTAATTATTTTTTTTAGATGTGGAAGACTTTTCTAGAGAAAAAGTATACAATGTTAGAGACAATCATTAAAAAGGCCATAAATAAATGGAGAGGTATTTTCAGTTCATGGCTAGGAAGACAGTATTGTTGGAGGTCTCAAATATCCCCACATCGAGCCATAGACTTTATACGATGCCAATCAAAATCCCCAAATGGATTTTTCAAGGACCTGAACAAGCTGATTCTAAAATTTATATGGAAGAACAAAGGCCCAAGAATAGCCAAGACATTCCTAAAGAAGCATGAAGTGGGGCGAGTTGCCCAGAAGATGTTGAGATTTATTGTACAGCTATGCCGATTATGGCAGTGTTATTGGCAGAGAAACTGACCAGTGAAGCATAGAATAAAAAGCTAGCAAACAAACCCAAGCACGTTTGGGAACCTGATCTATGACTGCAGCGGCATCTGGCCACCAGAGAGATGAACTGGCCTATAGAAGATGCTAGAACCGTGTGTATCCACAGGGGAAAAACCCACGGGTCCTCTCCTGAGCCTTCACGTACAAAAACTAGATCCAGATAAATTGAATAGGTAAATAAGAAAAGCACAGCTTTAAAAACGTTTCGGAAAAAAAACCAGAGGAGGATGTTCCTATGGCCTCCAAGAAGGGAAGTATTTTCTAAACAAGACTCAAAAAGCCCGATCGTAGACAAGATTGGTAAATAGGATTTCAGTGAATCAGGAACTGTTGTTCAAACCTCTCTTCGACCAACAAACCACAATTGGGCAGAAGACATAGTAACTCTCGAACAGACAAAGGATTACTATCCAGGATACATAAACAATTCCTAAAATCCAATGAGAAAAAAAACAAACAACCTTCTATAAACAATCGTGATATTAAAAAAGGATCCTCCCATGCCCCGGAGATATAAACAGGGCTACTTCTTTGGCTTTGTGGTGTGCTAGGAGAAAGCTAAGTATATACCCTTCACCCAGGAGTGCGCTTACTTGAAGAAATGGGTCCCTGAAGTTTGGAGGGGTACTTTGGAGTGGGGGGAAGGCAGAGAGTTCAAATTCGCAAGAGGCCGCAGGTGAATAGGGCTGAGGGGGAGAGTCAGGTGGAGACAGCCTGTTGCTGAGTGGATTACATGAGATAAGCAAGCTGTTTGGTAAATAAGAAAATAAAAATTCTCCTTCTTGCCTTCTAGAACACTTAAATTAATGGGATTAGCATAGGGGCAAAGGAGTTTAAAAACAAAGGGCAATGTTATCAAAGGTGGGTGGGGTCCCTTTTGGTGGTGCGGTGGTGTGGCCTGGTCCTACTGTGACAGGCAAACCCTCAAGGACACAGGATGAGAAGCAGTGAGTGGCAGATGAGCCCGGGGCCTGAAGCTTTTACACGCAGCCCCCCAGCGGGCCAAGAGAGATGGCCAGACACAAGGGTGCTAATGCCTGGGACAAGATGGGATTCCTAAGGGTAGGGTTCCTCTCCTGGAAAAGTAGTTGACAACACCTCCCCCCACCCACCCGCCCCGATTGTGACGAGATGTGGCTGGTGTCCCGCGGGCAGCCTGAAACTTGGACCGTGGTGGGCACCCAGCCATGTTCCATGAGTTCCTTCTGCCTCAGGGAGCGCAGTGACACGTCTCCTCCTGGGGTTTCAGTTCCTTCCTCCTTCCTCCCTCTTTGCTTCTCCCTTTCTCCCCAGTTTCCCCCTTTTTTCTCTCCCCATCAACATGTAACCGACAGCTTTCCTATGGGTGTTGATTTCCAAACCTCAAGCGGGCACGCGAGTGAATGCATCCCAACGCACCCAGCCCTGATAGCTGCTGCAGACGAAAGGGACCATTTGGGGATCATGACAAAAATTAACATCAATGAAATAAATAGTCATAATAATGAAACTTACTGCAATTTGACCCGCACTGTGCCCAGGGACTGTGCTAAATACACTGCCTACTTTCCCTGGTTCAATCTTCCCTCCCTCCCAAGGACCCAGGCACTGTCATTAAGCCCGTTTTACGGACGTGAAAACTAGAGCTAGAGAGAGGCTGTGTATCTCGCCCAAGGTCACAGGCTTGTTGAAGCAGGGATTGTGTATTTCCTGTAGAGCTGCGAGTCAGCTTGGCCCAGTGCTTGAGTGTCACTGGGTACAGCGGTCAGGGAACACGTCCCTGGGCTGACACTCCCGGCCCCAAGCCTTACCGCCTGCCAGCTTTGGAAGCTCGAGCAATGACTGCTCTGAGACTCAGCTGTTCTCACGTGTAGAATTGAGCCAGCACCGGCTGCCGAGCTTTTTTGCAAGGATTCAGATAAAAGTACCCAAAGATGAGCCCCTTCGTTGAGGACCCCACGGGTGCTTGGAGACCGTGTGACCGTGCTTAGATCAACCACGGTGTGGGTTAGAGCTTCGGCAACGCACGGACGCCTTACGGCCCGTGGGTATTGGGGGAGGGGAGGGGCAACAGATTTGACACAAAAAGCTGAATATTCTAGCTTGTCCTGAAAAGCTAGATCTGGTACCCCTGGACACACATTCCGGTAGGTGACTGTCACCTCTTTATAGCTGGTGTGTGTGGGTCCTTCCTGACAGCCTCACTGGGGGAATGTCACTGGCCTGTAGGTGTCGGAGTTTGTAACCCCCGGGGGACGTGCCTGCGGAACACGGAAGAAGGTGTGACTTGCGTGGTCTGAGAAGGGTAAGGAGAGCTTCTAGGAGAAGGTGACATTTCAACAGATTTTCAAAAAAAAAAAGGAGACCTAGCATACGAACTTCAGCATAAGATGTATACACCTAGTTGAAGAACAGTTAAGAAAATGCACCCGCAGTTCGAGAAATTGAGCATTTACCGGTAACCCAGAGCCTTGGTCAACAGCGGGGTCCCCCACCGGCAGCACCAGCCCCTCCCAGACAACGGAACCTGGTGGCTGGTGTGGCCCGGGGAGCCGAGGAAGGCCGCTCTTGAGGTCCTATGTGCGGTTCTCCCTTGTGCCCCCCCCCCAACCAGGAGATTCTCTATCCAATATGTAGCTGACTTTATCACCTGTGTAGGTATCAGCCCAGAATATCGTTCGTTTAGAAAAGTCGTGCGAAGCTGGCTGCACGGAGAAAAGAAGGGCCAGCTGCAGGCTGGGTGCTGGTTCAGCTTCCCTGCAAGCTCCCTGGAAGGAAAGTCGGGTGAGGGCACCCCCGCAGGGCATCTGGAGGGGCCCCCCCACGTGACCAGGTCGCCAGGTCAGGAAGTGGCTGCCCTTCTGGGCTCGCAAGCTCAGGAACGGGTCAAGGCAGAACCTTCCAGGGGTAAAATGGGTGTCTCTGCTGGCCCCAGACCCTGCCTGGGAGAGCAGGAAGCCAGTTCATGGTCAAGAGCAAGTATGAAGCAAGTCGGGCTCCCCACGCCAGGATCTCGACCGTGGGGATCTTAAGGGATGACACTCTCAACAAACCGCCCCGGAAGCCCTGGGATGGGGACAGAAGCAGTGAGACCCAAACTTCCACGGTTTTCTCCTCCTTCTCTCCTATCCTTGTGGAGGTATTTTCTTTAAAAATCCCTTTACGGTAAGTTAGTGGGATTTCTTTTTTAAGGGAGTGAAATCAGAAGTGTGTGCTCAGCTTGTCCTCTTAACCCAGAGCACCTTGGCCAGGCCTCTAGACAATACAGAGGTTTAGAAGGGCGCTGAGGGACGGGGTCCTATGGGGCTGGAGCTTTCTAAGAGGAGAGGGGTGGGGTGTCGGTCTCTCAGGGCTGCCGTAACCAAGGGCCACAAACTGGTGGCTTCCAACGGACACACATTCAGTTCAGTTCAGTTCAAAGTAGCAGCAGGAGGGGCGCCTGGGTGGCTCAGTCGGTTGAATGTCCGACTTCGGCTCCGGTCACGATCTCGCGGTCCGTGAGTTCGAGCCCCGCGTCGGGCTCTGTGCTGACAGCTCAGAGCCTGGAGCCTGTTTCAGATTCTGTGTCTCCCTCTCTCTCTGCCCCTCCCCCGTTCGTGCTCTGTCTCTCTCTGTCTCAAAAATAAATAAAAAAATGTTAAGAAAAAAAAATTAAAAAAAAAAAAAACAACAAAGTAGCAGCAGGGCCCGCTCTGGGGCTCTGGGCTTGTAGCTTCCTCACTCCTACCTCTGCCTCCGTGGTCACATGACCTTCCTCGTGTGTCTGTGTGTCCTCTCCTCTTCTAAGGACATCAGTTAATGGATTCAGGGTATACTTGAATATGAGCTCAACCTCCCTGATTACCTCTGGAAAGACACTATTTCTGACTAAGGTCGCATCCTGAGATTCCAGGTACGCCTGAATTCTGGGGGTCCCGTTGAACCCACTACAGATGACGTGGCTGGAACTCAGGGAGTGCCGTCAGGAGAGGCTGGAAAGCCGGCGAAGGGCGGTGACCACCCCACCCCCTCCCCCATCCCGACACTCTTGAACTTCTATGTGTCTCTTTGTCGGTGATGAACATCCGGTCCTCCCGGGCTCACGCCAGCCCTCGGGCAGAGCTTGAGGAGCTCCCCCCAGGCCGCCCAGGCCGAGCTTCCCCGTGGCCTGTCGTGACCTGTGAATGCATCCGTCTCTGTCCTTGAACAGGAGCTCTTGGGGGATGGAGGCAGCTCTCGTTCCTTTCCGTATCTTCTGCTCCCAGCAAGGAGGGCACAGAGTGGAAGTCGACAAGGGGGGTTTTCCAAAGAGGTCTTGTCTTTCCTGCATTCGTAGGAGTGCAGTTTTTCCAGATCAGAGATCCTTTGCGGTCCCTCTCTGAAGTGAAACTCGTTTCCAAATACGGTTCTGTCCCTCAGCCACCACGAGAAGGGCCCGCACGCCCCTGTGAATCGAGCCCCCAAATCCCCACCTGCCTCACCTCCCAGCCGGCAGCCCCACATCCCGGCTGTCTGCGGCTGGACCTGTCCACGTCAACCCTCCTCTGATGACAGGCCCCACGTTTCCAAGACAAGGCACGGTCATAAAATCAACTGTCCACAGCCATTTAGGTCCGGGCATGGTTTATGCCAAATCTGGCCTCCAAATTGACAGTTAATGAGGGAAAATGATGAGGGGGGGTGTTAACAGACACAGGCTCAAGGTAATAAACAGGCCATTAAAGCTGGGTAGTAAACAGCTTGCCAAAGACCATTTATGAATTTATTTATTTTTTTGAAGGGGGAAAAAATTAACCAACAAGGCTTGTCTCCTTTGGTGACTGGGTCTGACTGGCAATAGGGAGGAGTGAGGGATTCCTTGGGGGGGGCAGAGCCGGAGAGGAAGTTGAAGGGCCGTCCTAGGAGACTCCCCTCCTAGGGGATGTGCAGGTGTGTGGCTGGGACCAGGGACCTGGGCAGTGGGCTAGCTGCGGTCTCCTGCGGACAGGACTTTGGTCCCCACTGTCCCGCATGTCCTTGGATGCTGTGTGTGGTGTCCAGAAGGCTGTCGCTGATCCCAGGTCTGCCCTCTGTCTGATGCTGGGATCTACAAGAAGTAACCAGATTTTTCTGGCCTCAGTTTCCCCCACTGCAAAGATAAGAGCGGACTCCACTCTCTCTTCAAGGCCTCGTGGTGAATTATATAGTGTCCCCACCGCCCCCAGTTCCTGTCCCTCCTGGGACCTCAGATGCCACTCTGTTTGGAACTGGGGTTGCTGTAGAGGTAATGAGTGCCGATGAGGTCATACTGGAGTAGGATGGGCCCCAATCCTGTATGACTGGTGTCCTCGAGAGAAGACAAGACCCAGAGACATGCACAGGGGAGGAGGCCGCGTGGAGACAGAGACAGAGATTGGAGTGATCTGTCCAGAAGCCAAAGAGTGCCGGCCACCACCAGAAGCTGGGAGAGGCCAGGAAGGACCCCCTGCTGGAGGCTCAGGGGAAGCTGGGCCCTGCTGACACCTTTGGTTCAGACTTCCGGTTTCTGCAACTGTGAGACAACGCGTTTCTGTCCCACCATTCGTGGTGCTTTGTGCAGGCAGCCCCAGGAAGCTACTGTAGGCCTCCAGCTCTAAAATCTTCTACGTGGGGTGCATGCACCTAAAATCCAACCCAGATAAAAGTGATTTTCTGGAGGACAGGGAGAGAGCATTTGCATATACCTGTGGTTCTCCATCAAGGGCGATTTTGCACTCAGGACCGCAACATCCGGGGACGTTTTGGGTTGTCACAGTTGGGGGATGGGGTGCCACGTGCTCCTGGTGGGTGGGGGCCGGGGAGGCTGCGGAACATCCCACGATGTGCAGGACCGCCCCCGCCACAAAGAATGACTCGGGCCAAAATGGTGATAGTGTCCAAGCCGAGCGCCGCTGGCCTACGTGAATATTGATTCCGAGCGCTGTTGCATGGAAACTGAGGCACGTTAACATCGTCAAGACTTTATTTGAGCATACGTCGATTTGAACCGGGCAGGTACCCTAAAAGATGTTTCAAATGGCACTGGAGCTGGGGCAAGGTTTCCATAGAGAAGACGGTGAAGCAAAGCAAAGCAAAGCAAAGCAATTATGTGCTGGGTCACAGCATAAGCAGTTGCCTTGTGTGGGAAAGCCTCTACTGTTTGTGATTGATTGTTTCTAAGGTCCATTGTCTTTTTTTTTTAATGTTTATTTATTTTTGAGAGAGAGACAGACAGACAGACAGAGCACGTGCAGGGGAGGAGCAGAGAGAGAGGGAGACGCAGAATCCAAAGCGGGCTCCAGGCTCCGAGCTGTCAGCACAGAGCCCGACGCGGGGCTCGAACCCACAAACCGTGAGATCGTGACCTGAGCTGAAGTCGGACGCTGAACCGACTGAGCCACCCAGGCGCCCCCTACGTTCCATTTTCTTGGATTCAAGTGCCCTGACTGTGGCTTAAGTTTCGGTTTGCTTCTGTAACTACCCAGGTGTTAGGGCCACCGCAGTGTCCTGGGATCATTTAATTATGATAGCAACCCCGTCTGGCCACACTGCCTTCAGAGCCAACCCAGGAGACCCGATGCCCGTGTCCAGTGTCCAATGCCCAGTGCCCAGTGCAGGCTACCACGGTGTGCAGTGATGTGCCCATTGCCAGAGGCCTACTGATAGAGCATCTTGGAGACCCGCCTTTTGGAAGGTACCCCCCAAGAGCGGGTTGGGTGGGGGAGGGTGTGCATTAGCAGGCGGGCTAATTTAGATAAAGCAGATCATATTATATGGCGGAGCCGAATGATTCTGTCATGATTATAACCGTATTCAGAAGGTCACTGCTGGTCAGTTTCCGTGGTGTTGCATCAAAGCACGTGGGATAGACATCAGAGCGTGGTTCACTCTACTCTTCGACTTTGCTGGCTGGGATGGTGTATCACCCGCGCCCTCTCCCCCGCCCCCCCCAGCCCCGTGCATCCCTGGCCCGCACTAGCCTGGCACAGGGGTCTGCTTTAATGAGCACCCACCTGCCCCTTGGTGCCTCCCCTCTGATGCATCCTCCTACCCCTGTACCTTCTCTTTCCTCATCCATTGCGCCCCCGTATTTCAGGAATGGCTTCAGGAATGGCTTCTTGGTACAGCAGCTGCCCTGTGGCTTCTACAAGTCCCAGAAGCTGCAAGCTGCCGTCGCTCATTGGTAAAATGTGGCCCAGCACAATAGGCAGACTTCTCAGGGCTCTGTGAGGTTAAAAGGCGATCCAGCAAAATAAAACACTAGCACGGTGCCCGGCACTGAAGACACGCATCAGAAACCCCCAGATGCCTGCTTTATACCAGCGTCCCAGAGACAGAGCCAGATTTTTGTTTTGTTTTGTTTTTCCTCCCAAAGCACTGGCTGAGAGGCAGGCAGACACTAGCTGGCTGGCTTCTGGTTAGGGACTGGTCCCTCTGGGCCTCCGTTTGTACAGCTGTAAAATGGGAATCATGCTTTGGGAACATGTGCTCAATGCTCAGCAGCTTTCCTGAGGTTCTACGCTCATTCTTCTGTCCCTCTCCACGTTCTAGTCCGGGGCGTCTTTCCTGCTATTTCCCGAAGAAATCTGGGGTCTGGCTAGGAGAAGAGTAGGGCTCCCTGAGTGCCTGGCCACTGATGCCTGGAGGAAGCCACATCCGGGGGAAGCACATCCAGGCCTAGATTTTAGGATGTCACCCAGAGGTAATAGTACCCAACTTCCCAGTTTTATAAAGGGAAGCCTGAGGCCCACGCAGACAGTGCCCCACCCCCCCAAGGTCATCCACCAGGTCAGAGCGAAGCATCAGCTTCTTCCTCTTTTCCACACACAATGCTGCCAACTTCACCCCGTAAGTGCTTGTGACCTCTCAAGGTCACCAGGCTCCGTGTGAGGCCTGTGGACAGGTGATTCTGAGTCTGCCCTCTCCGCTGAGCGGGTTGAATGGTGGACCCCCAAAAGATGTGCCCGAGTCCTTCGGACAGATCTCTGGAAAAAGGTTCTTTGTACATATAATTACGTTAAGAGCCTCGAGACGAGGTTATCCTGGCTTCTCCGGGGGAGCCCTAAACCCAGAGGCAAGTGCCCTTTTAAGAGACAGAAGAGGAGGAGAGAGAAGAGGAGAAGCCGTGTGTAGATGGAGACGGAGATTAGAGACAGGGACCCTTGTCCCATTTTACAGGAGAGAAAACTAAGGCTCAGAGGCCAGGACGAAGTGGAATTGGAAAGGAACCTAAATTGCCCCCGGCCTGTGCTCTTGACCTCGGTGCTGGGCTGTCAGACACGGGGAGCCATTCAGCACTCCTCTTTGGCCCTCTCTCTCTCATCAACGCAGCTTCTTCTGGAGACCTTGCCCAGGGCAGCAGCTTTGGGGAAGGAATTAACAACAGTGCTAACAAGGAACTTTTACCAAGCAGCTCCCGTGTGCCGAGCCCCGTGCAAAGCATACCCGTGCATTAGCACATTTCTTCCTGTCACAGCTCTATAAAGCGACGACTGTTATCATTAGCCCATTTTACTGATGGGAAAGTCGAGGCTTCCATGGCAGGCCTGCTTGGGGAGGGTCATGATCTCAAGGGCCCTGTTTTGCCTCGAGCGCCCCTGAGGGGCACGGGCGATTGGCTGAGCGTGTGTGCACACGGCTTGAGTGGGTTTGTCCAACTCCGCTTTTTACAGCCTCATTCTGGGCTCTTGGCGCCTCGTGTTAACGATCGGGTTTTGCATGTTGGTTTTCACACACGAGCACGGGAGCTCCCTGAGGTCAGGAACCTGGGAGTCGAGTGTCGAGTCTCCGTCGCTGATGAGGATGAGCTCAGGACCCGCAGAGGGACAGTCACAGGTCTCTGTCTCCCCCGCTGGACTGTGACTCTCCGGGGTCAGGGCTTGACCCTGGACCCCAGCGTCCAGCGCATACAGAGACCGAGCGCGTGCACAGGCCGTGGTTAGAACATAACGGTGATGGAGAAGAAGCCCAAGGGGAAGTCCTCCTGAAGCAAATACCCCCATTTCTGGGCCTGATCTATGTGAGTGAAAATGGTATTTAATCGGCTAAAACCAGAGCTGTCATCACCTAATCAGAGAGCCTGAAAATAGATTTTCGGCACCTTGCGCCTCTGCTCTGGAACAACGGTGCAGCCGCCCGGGGACACCGGGGCTGTCGGAGACATCAGCAGGCGTCCGTCTGTCTGGGGAGCAGCTGGAGATTTGGTTATTCGATCAGGGGAGTCCGCAGCATGGAGGAAGCTCGGGGTGCCGAGGGGGCCTTCATTTCCGGCAAGGCCGACAAACTCATTTGTTACTTTTGCCTAAATAACGGCCATCATTGTTCCCTTGGGTCCAGCACTTTATGGTTTGCAAAGCGCTTTCCCACTCACAATGTGTCCAAGATGGGGTCAGGCGGGATTATCACCCACGGGATTGTCAGGCGGGACTGTTAAGGGAGAGGGAGCGGAGGCTCACGCCAGGCAGCGCGGCCATGCATCTTCTGGTTCCTCAAAAGGCCAAGTTCAGCATCATTTTCCACTTGCAGGCACACCCTTCCTACCTACAGGGCTGCTAGAACGTGCCCTACACAGGTCTGGGAAGTCTAATGAAGCCATCCTTGGGACCCCTTCTCACCCCCCCTCACCATTCTTGGTCACCCCCTCAGGCCCAGCTCTCCCAGACTCCAGGAGTCTACACTGCCCACCCTCTGCCTGGTGTAATATCTGTTCTCCTTCCCAGCCGTCGTGCCTGTGAGGCTCAGCTCAAGAAGCCCCCTGCCCAGGAAGCTCCCCTGACCCTATGGGCCGGCAGTGTGTGTGTGTGTGTGTGTGTGTGACCTTCCTCTGCACTCCTTTCCCGATCAGATTCTAGAACCTTCTCCCGAGGCCGGAGGTGGAGGCAGACTACACTTTGGCAGAGATCGAGGGCTATGTGGAACTGGATGGCATATGCAGGGGGTTTCAGTGAAGACAGCAGAATGAAGGATGGGGCTCCGAGGGGTGGGCGGGGCTAGCGAAGGAGGGGAGCTGTGAGGACTGCCAGGTCTGAGGGCACAGGGTGGGGAGCAACTCAAGAGAGGGCTGCCCGTGGCGTTGGCCAGAGGCCACCCAGCAGGGAGTGAGCATGAGCGTTGAACAGCAAGCACCCCCGTTCTTCTGCCTCTGGTCTCCCACCCCTGTCCAGACCCGGCAGAGAGCCAGAGGACGCGGAGGCTGGGTCAGGTTCTCCACGCGGGTCAGCCTCAATATGAACGTGGTCTCGGGCAGCCATTTTCTCAGGCCACTGGGAGGTCTGAGCCCTGGTCCCATCCCACTTTCACTGTGTGGCCTCGGGCCTGTCGCTTCTGTATTCTGGGCCAACCTGCATAGACTGTGCTAAGATGCCGACCCATTAACCTCTTCTCTCAGCCCTACGGCTGTCCGGCCAAGGGAAGACGGGGGTGGCCGTGGAGGTGCCGGTCCGGCCCCCGGCTCCAGACGCTCCCCGCCCTTTGAAGCTGCCAAAGGCTAAGACGGATCGAGTAACAAAGGTGCGGGGTGGCCCTGCGTTTGTTGGTCTATGAATGATATGTTCTCCTGACATGAATGGAGGTCACTGATGATGGGAACCCAAGACGGATGCAGGGAGGCTGGAGGGAGGGGTGGGTTGGGATGGGTTCATCATGTACCCGCAGCCCACCGATCAGGCCTCCGTGGCCAAAGCGGGGCAGGCGGGGTGATGAGCCACAGTCCGTAATCCTTGGGGAGCTTTGCCTGGCTCCTCTGTACCTCTCACTTTGGGTGGGGGCACCGGGTGTGACCTCCGGGAGGAGAGATGTAGTCTGTCCCCAAAGGTGACCGTGTTCTCAAGAGGCCTCCGTGCCCTACTTCCTACGCCAGCCCCATGAGGCCAGCTGGAGAGGAATGCTCTCACTTCGATCATAGCCACGGGCTCCTGTAGGTAAGCACAGGGCTGGCCTGCTCTTTCTGCGAAATGCTGCCGCTGGGGGTCGTTTGTCTTCCACCTTGAGAGCCTGGCGCGCTCCTGGCACCTGGGAGGGGATCAGGCTGTGTTTGGCAAACAGACACACACAAGATCCACTTGGACCTCGCTTGTGTGTGGCCAGGCCCTAAGAAACAGCTGTCTTGTCATTTCCCTCACCTTTTGTGTCTGGTGTAAGAAAGTGGTCCAGGTTCAGGTTCGTTGTTCTGCACGGCGCTGTCCAGTTTTCCCGGCGCCACTTGCTGAAGAGACTGTCTTTCTTCCATCGGGTATTCTTTCCTGCTTTGTCAAAGGTTAGCTGGCCGTACGTTTGTGGGTCCGTTTCTGGGTTCTCTATTCTGTTCCATTGATCTGAGTGTCTGCCTTTGGGCCAGTACCATACGGTCTTGATGATTACAGCTTTGTAATACAGCTTGAAGTCCGGGATTGTGATGCCTCCAGCTTCGGTTTTCTCTTCCAAGATTGCTTTGGCTATTCGGGGTCCCTCGCCTTGAATCCAGCTTGCAACAAAGCCTACGCACCTGCCCCACTGCCCCATGGCAACACGGCCGCCATTTTGTAGCCAATCCTCAGACATTCTTTGGTGGTTGAGAAGGGTAGCAGCTGAGTTAAAAGAGCCCCAGCTGCATCCCCGACCAGGTCCAAGGGGAGGGATTTGCTATCCTCAGGGTTTATTATTCCTCCTGATGTTACTATCACTACTGATAATAGTTATCACTTCCAAAGGCTCAGAGAGGTTAGGGGACTCGGCCCTGCTCACTCAGGTAAAGAGCAGCCTCATCCTTTCTGGTGTCTCCAGCATAGACTCTGCTGACCACCACCACCACTCCCTCCCCCTCGTCAACCCCAGTCCCTTGGTTCCTCTGTCATCTTCGGAGAAGACACCCCCTCTGTCTGTCTTCAACTTCTTGTAATATTCCTTCTCAGTCCCCTTTTCTGGCTCTGGGTTACCTTCTACCTCCATCCGCGGGCACTCTGAGGAGTCGAGGATCGTTCTCCCGGGCACCTTGTCATCCTGATGACCTGAGCTGCCATTGCCTTCTGCCTGGTTGGCTCATTGTTGTCGTGGCCCTGAACTCACAGCTGCCTCCTTGGGCAGTGTCCTTGGGGAGATCCTACATCCTTGCAGTGTCTGTATGTATCCGAAAGCTCCCTTGTCATCTTCCCACCAAAATCTGTCCCCTTCTTCACCTTCCAGACGGTGCTATTAGCTAAAAGCTTTTCTCCCTTTACTCAGCGGGGACGGAGGCTGGTGGAGCTAGGACTTGAACCCAGGGTAGTCTGAGTCCAGAGCTCAAGCTCTTACTCACTCCACGAGAGGGGCAAATGCATCATTATGAGAGAATTAGTTGTTTTCTTTAAACAACAGATATCTCTATATATACTTTTCGAAGACTTTCCATCACTTGGCTTCCCCTACGATCATGCCGCGGTGTCCCCACTGACGTTCTCTGAGGCTGCTACAAAGAGAAGCCTCGTGCTTGGAGCACAACATTGAGCCACACAGCACTCGCACCCTGGTATTAAGCTGAGTCATGCCAGGTTTTATGTTTCCAAAGCACTGAGAAGCAACTTGGTTGGCATTTCCCACCCTCGGGACCACTATCAGAGCCTCCAGCCTCCTGAGCTGGGGATTCAACCTGCCTTGCATTTATATTTGCCCCAGATATATATTTCTTAGCATCCAGACCCTGTTCTGAGCTCTGGGGGTGCAGTGGGGAACCAGACACATGAGGTCCTTGCCCTCATGCGGTGACACACACCTGGAGGAGACAAGGAAGGGTCACGTCAGAGGGTGACAGCATTTGAAGAGAATAGGATGTGTTCATGATATAATGATGAAGGTGGGAGGCCGTGTTCGCTGGAATGGTTAGAGAAAGCTTCCTCAAGGAGGGTGCCGTCCAAAGGGCAAGAAGGAGCCACCCATGGGAAGAGATGGGAGAAGAATAAATGCAAAGGCCCTGAGGAGGCCTGTGTGGCCGAAGCAGGATGAATGGGGGCAGTGGGATTGGGAGGTGAGGTCAGAGGGGCAGGCAGGAGCCAGATCACTCCGGGCCTCGAAAGCCACGTTAAGTAGTCTGAATTTTGTTCTAGATCAGTGGGCATTCATCTTATTGTGTATGCCATGGATGCAAGCCTCTGACCGCTCTCTACTTGAGCCATTTCTCAGGGCTGTGTTTGCAGTGAGTGAGCTGGAGACATGGAGGGATGTCCCCTTCATGACGGAGAGCGGCTTTATTCCCTGCTTGCTATGAAAGAACAGGTTCCCCAAGCTCAGGGTTTCTCTCTTGTAATGCAAACCCATTGAGCGTGCAGGCATCCATCTAAGCCCATCCATGTCACCCCTGCGGGAACTGGGGCTAAGGGACCTTCAGTGAGCATGTTGGCACTTCCCGCTGCATTTGTTGTGAGTGACGAAGTCTGTTGTCTCTGACCCAAGAGTCTCGTGTCTCCGGTCATCGTCCAAGAAACCAGCATGATTTGTCAGCTTTCACACGAGCAAGATCTCAGCCCCTTCGTGGTTCTTGACTTTTGGCACTTGGGAGGACAGGGTACGCGTGGAGAAGAAGAAGGAAAAACAGTCAGGAGGCTCTTGCAGGGGTTCAAATGAAAGATACTAGTGGGTCAGCCTAGGAGCCAGTTAGTGGAAATGGAATACAGCCAGTGGATTTGGGATTTAATTTGGAGGTGGAGTTGTAGGAAGTTGTGTTGCTGAAGGATGTGGGGGATGAAGGGAAGAGAGCAAGTAAAGGTGCCCACAGGTGTGGCCGCACAGCTGTGTGGCTGAGGGTGCCACTCTGAGATGGGAAGGCTGGTAGAGGAGGAGTTTGATGGGGTCTGGTTCAGCCATGTTACGTCTGAGATCCCTGAGAGATACAAGGTGAGAGAGTGAGGGTCTGGAGGTTAGGAAGAGTCCTGGTAGGGGATGTGGGGACTCAAGATTGACAGCATGCATGTGCTATGGAGGGCCATATGATGGATGTTGGTTCCTCCCGGCCGGAGTTGAGTCCTGTGCGTATCCCCATGGAAGCTCCCACATACCCCGGGGGGCCCCCAGCCCTCCCTGAATTCCTAGAAGATACCATTCTTTCTGCACTGCCCAGAGGATGGCACATCGTAAACTAGAGGAGGTCTCTGGAGCCAACGACCAGCCTTCAGAATCCTTGAAATCTGGACTTAACCACCTCTTCTCAGTGTGCCATTGGGCAGATGACCTGGCTTCTTTAGGCCCCGTTTCCTAACTCTATAGAACAAGAATAATAGTACTCACCTCTTGGGTTGTCCTGTGGATTAAATGAGATACTTCCTGCGAAGCATTTTGCACGGTGCCTGATGCATTATAAGTGGGCAGTGACAGTGGCTGCTGTGTCTGTCCCCTCCTTCATTTCATTCAGCGGCTGCTTATCTGGGCCAGGCACTGTTCTAGGCTCTGCAGACACAGCAGTGAACAAAACAGGAAAGAGGAGCTTACGTTCTCATGGAGGGGGCCAGACTGGGAATAAATAATCAAATGGAGAACAGCAGAGCAGGGTGTGGTGGGGCCGGTCCTGTGCCACCCAAGATGTCCTTTCAGAATGGCAACCTGTGTTCCCCACTGCAGGGAGGGTGGGCTGCCAACAGCTCTCACCTGAGTCTCTCTCTGCTGATTGCTGTCATTCAGGCTCACGCTCACTTCCCAAGGGCATCTGCAGTCATCCTCCCATCTGGTTGATGGGGGGGGGGGGGGGTAAAGGCTGTGGCTCAGTTTGGGTCAATTCTGAAGCGTTTATGAGGCCTTTGTTGTGCAGTGGGGTCCAAAAGTTTGGTGTGTCATCCTTGCACCGGGCCATGCTAATCTCTGTGTGGTTCCAATTTTAGTATGTGTGCTGCTGAACTGAGCACAGAGTCCAGAGGTTTTGGATGGATGGAGGGATGGATGGATGGGTGGGTGGATGGAGGGATGGATGGATGGGTGGGTGGATGAGAGGATGGAAGGATGGATGGATGAATGGATGGATGGATGGATGGATAGATGAAAGGATGGATGGATGGATGGATGGATGGATGGAAGGATGGATGGA
>NW_026057582.1:9325572-9375728 GCF_023721935.1 Panthera uncia | reverse complement strand
GGATGGATGGATGGATGGGTGGATGGATGGATGGATGGAAGGATGGATGGATGGATGGATGGATGGAAGGAAGGATGCATGGATGGATGGATGGATGGATAGACAGACGGATGAGTACCTTGGCTTGCTGTATTTAAATTATTCACCTGAAGTTCCTTCTCTTTATTCTTCCTTGTCGACATGAAGCAAACCTTCTCTCTGCCCTTCAGCACATGGTACTGTGCTGTTCACAGGCTTACTCTGCTACTGGCCAGCCTTTTCCCCATTAGCCATTTGAGGAGTAGCATGATAGCACGGAACATGCACTAGCTCTGGAGTCACTAGGACCTAGGCCCAAACTTGACTCCGCCATTCTGCCATAGCAGATCTGCTGTGCATCTTAAATTTCTTTAAAAAAATTATGTTAAGTGCTTACCTAATCCAACACACCTAGTCTGTGCCCACTGTAAGTCATTTCTCTCCTCTCCTTCCCTCTACCCTGATCTGCTTCTGTCATTCCATGTTGTTCCATCCTGAGTTTCCATTCTGAGAACAGGCAGCCACTAAAACTAAAAACCGTTATGTCTTTGCGTCCTGCTTTTTTGTGAAGACGTCGTGGGTAAGCTTATGTTGATGTTCAGTTTTGGAAAGGATAGTCAGAAGTGAAATCAGGATTTGGGAAAATAGAGGACTCAGAGGCACTATCCATAACGTATAAACCATTGCTGGCACTGAGCTACCCGGCAGATGAGGTGAAAAGGGAAATGTGATCAGTTGCACAGCTCTTATCATCAGAAAAGGGAAAATCCACCAGTCATCCCGGGAGATCAGAAATGGAGCATACTTCATGCAACAGAAGACATTAAATCCCATAGCCTTCTAAATTTCTTCAACTGAAAAAATTTTGGAATGCTCTGTTTGCCTGTTTCTAGGTAGAATTTCTACATAAAACCTAGACTGAGTCAGGGGAAAGGGAGGGTTGGAAAGAAGGCACATAGATGCTGCGAAAACGTTATTATTATTACACATAGCAATGGGGCTTAAACTAACATCTCTGATCCGCAGTACCTCTTGTGGAGAAATGAAACGCATATGCACACTGGCCGGAAAAATGCTTTCACCTAATTGCCTGTGGATGAAGCACTTTATTTATAGACATCCAGAAGGAAATTTGGCTCCCTGCTCTATAATACGGTAGGGAACGGGGCCAGGTAGCTGCTGGCTCCGGGACACTCTGTGTTCCGTATGGCAGGAATGTGGAACCACTTTCCATGTAAACACAGTGGGTTCTTCTCTTTTTCTTTCTTATACTTTTCTTTTATTTATTTTTTTTTATTTTAGAGCCCTTTGAAGAAGAACGCACTTAACCACGAACGCAAGGGATTAGTCACCCCCTCTGTGCGGTTGGGTGGTGGGGTTTGAGGCGGAGGGACTGCCAGACCTCACTTCTCTTCCTCACGTTTTAATTAGCTCCCCAGGAGATCAGGACAAGGGAGTCCACGCAGCTCCCAGATCCGGAGACCATGCAGAAGGCAATCTGACATTCTCACTAGTTCTCTGGGGTAAAGGGGAGTGAGGATCGGGGACATTGCAGAGAATCTAATAACTGCCCAATCCGTGGACCCTTCCCAGTGGGGAGGTCCCCTGGGAGGGACACCTTTGCTCCAGAGTGCACTGCTCAAGGGCAGGTCGCCGGCGGGGAAAGCCAGAGAGAACTGTGGAATGCGGGCCGGGGCAGGCTCTGTTCCCAGAAGGAAGGGGAGCTGGGATTTGGGCCACAGCTCAGGTTTCCTCGAACGGGGCTTGAATCCACAGAGGTCCGAGCAGAGCAGGCCTGAGGGTGATAACAGAGAGCACGCAGACAGTGCCTTACAACGCACAGGATGCTCTCGGCTACCGTCTGGCCTGCGTTTCTGCTCAGCAAACTCTGATGGTGCACCTGCCGTGTGCCAGGCGCACACACGATGGACCGGCTTCCGGGGGAACAGCAGCAACCAGCGTCCGCTGGTTCCACCTGCAAATAAGAGCCACACGCCCCTGAGTTCGCAGCCTCTATGCCACCACTGTGGCCCACGCCTCCGTCTCCCGCACATCACCCAGTGCCTGCAGTGGCCTCGGGACCGGTCCCCCCGGTGGCATCCAGCCGTGCTCCTGCGGATTCGTTCTCCACGAGGACCCCGCGGGATCCTTTTCGAGGTGAGTCAGATCAGATCCCTCAAAAGTGAGTATGAACTACACCGAGTAAGGGAACAGGGAGCATGTCATCTGCCTACAGTCTTCCCAGAGCCTGGCGATGGTTAGTTTATACGTCAGCGTGGCTGGGCTCCAGCACCCGGGTGTTCAGTCGAACACGAATCCGGGGTTGCTGTGAGGGTCTTTTGTAGATGCGGTGAGCCCCCACCGTCAGCCGACTTCAAGTAAAGGAGATTGCCATCCGTGATGTGGTGGGCCGCATCTAAGCAGCTGAAAGCCTTAAGAACAAAAACAGGTTTCCGGAGAAGAAGAAGAAATTTTTGTCTCAAGACTGCTGCGGGAACTCCTGCCTGAGTTTCTAGTCCTCTGGTCTGCCCTATGGATTTTGGACTTACCAGCCTCTGTAATCACGTGAACTAACTCCTTGAAATAAACCTCATTACGCGCATGCACACACACACACACACACACACACACCCTATTAGTTCTGTTTCTCTGGAGAGCCCTAACGGATGTAAGCCTTCTATGTTTTTCAGAATAAACACCCACATCTTTACAGTGGTTCCCCAGGCCCCGAGCTCTCTGTGTCCCCTCCCTACGACCAATGAGCTCCTCCTCCCTCGCTTATCACACTGCAGCTTACACCGGGCCTTTGCACCTGCTGTTTCCTCTGCCGAGCACACCCTTCCCCCAGATGTCTACACTACTGCTCCTTACTTCACTTCTTCCTATGGTATCTTCTTCCTATGGAAGGTAAAGTGCCACCTTCCCTGACCACCTAAGCCCTGTATCCTGTCACTCCCTGCTCCTGTGCCCGGCGCTACCCACCCCTCTTGAACTTAGTACCATTGAATGTAACACATACTTACCGGCATTTTTCTCTTGTTTTCTTTCTCCTCACTGGAGAACGGAAGCAACTTGAGGGCGAAGGCTTTGGTTTATTTTGATGCTCGCTGAGTCCCCAGCACCGAGGTCTGTCTGGCACATGGTAAGTGTTTATCTTGGTTGGCCCAGGCTGCCGTAACAAAGCACCACAGACTGGGTGCCTTAAACAACAGAAATTTACTTTCTCACAGTTCTGGAGGCTGGCAGTCCAAGATTGAGGTCCCGGCAGTTTCTGTTTCTGGTGAGATCCCTCTTCCTGCCTTGCAGATGGCCACCTTCTCACTTACCTTTAATTACCCCACCTTCTCACTTACCTTTAATTACCCCGTGTAAAAGCCCTATCTCTAAGTGCAGTGCCCCTGAAGGGTCAAGGCTTTAACATAAGAATTTGGCGGGTTTCCAATTCAGCCCGTAATAGTGCTCAAAAATGCCTGTTGAATGAATGAAGGGGCAAAATGAGTCACGTGATCATGATTCAGAGGACCCTAACGGGCCTGGAAAGTTCGGGAAGCTTCTGGAAGGCAGGACTCCTGAGTTGAGCCTAAAAAGCCACTCCGTGCCGATGGGCATTCTGTTACAATTCTTTCCACTTCACAAATTGGAACATCAAGGCTCAGTGAGTGATGTTCAGCAACTCACCCGAGGCCAGACCTGAGGACCAGGAAGCCTGGCGTGGGTGTATCAGTGGGAGCCAGTCAGGGACAGAAACCACGCCATGTAGTTGGACAGAGAGGGTTTGAGGCACAAGACGGTTGACCGGGTATACGGTTGTTAACTGGGCAAGTGAAAGGGTGAAATGAGCTAATAAGAAAACTGTTCCCATTTTGGGATGGATATCAAGTGTGATTTAGGTGGTCAAACTTAGCTCTCTTTTCTGTATTAAAAATTGCATGAAAGTAGGAAAAAAAAGTTTGATGAAAGTCTAGAAGGCACGTTCCACGATCATCCAAATGATATTTTTCTGTGGCAGTGTCTTATGCTGTCCACGAAATCGGAAACATAAAATAATAATCTGGATTCTTCAGATCATGTTATTAGGTAGACTAGGAACGATGCTCTGTATATCTTCGGAATTCTTGCAAAATACAGGTTGACGTGTCCTCTGACAGATAGAGGAAACCATTTTCAATATTAAGTCATTCGAGGGGGGAGATGTGTTTTTGACCCAGTCTCCTTCTGTCTCCTCCCAGCAAAAGAAAAAAGCGACAAAATGTAAGCCAGGGTTTGTGGCAGCACCTTGTCACAGAAGACCCCCGCCTGGGTCCCTGATGGCCACGGGGACATCTGCAGGACAGGTGGGTAAAGTCTCTGCTTCTGGAGACGGTGGGTCACTGGAGGTTGTATCATAGTGAATATTCTAGCCTATAGCGAGTGCTGTTTTGTGCCGCGTGTTGTAGGTATAGACTCATCCATTCTCTCAGACGGTGGGAAATTAGGCACATTATGACCCATATTTCGCAGTAAGATGCACTGAGGCTTAGAGAAGTAAAGTAGCCTGCGCAAGGCTGCACAACTGGCGGAGACCCGATTTCAGCCTGGTCTTTGTCACTGTCAGGACTGGAAGGTACCTCAAAGGTTCGGTATGTCACATAGGTCCGCTGAGCTCACGAGGAGCAAGGCAGCGTTCCCAGATATGCACGGTCAGTTCCCCCGGCAGCTGGGACCGGGCCGGACCTCGTGATTCTCAGAAAGAAGTGTTGCCGCCCCAGTCCTAAATTTCAAACCTAAATTACATGCTGTAATTCCAATAACGGGGGGGGGGGGGGGGGGGGGGGGGGGGGGCCAACAAAATCAGGAAGAGGTCTTGGGGAAAACGGACCAAGGGAACTGGATTTGAAGGATCGTCAGGATCTACAACTAAGCACAGGCTGACCCTTTGACCCAGAAATTCCACCCCTGGGTGTCCTTACACCCAAGACGAACGAGCGTTTCCCAAACCCTAAAGAACATGTATAAGAACGTTCATTGGAACTTTATTCGAGATCATCTCCAACTGGAAGCAGCCCAGGTGTCCGTCAACCAGAGAATGGATAAACGAATTGAGGTATATACACGTAATTAAATACTACATGGGAATAAAAAGGAACAAATCATTGATACACAAACATGATGAATTTCGCAAACATAATGATGTCCGAAATGAGTCTTGCCGGCGTTTTTGAACTTCTACTGGACGATTCCATTTACAGGAAGCTCAAATGCTGTCAGCACTCACTGATGGGGAAGGAAATCAGAAATGGTGAACATGGTCGGGTAGAAGGATATTGACTGGGGATACACGAGGGAGCCTCCTGGGGGCGCTAAACACGTTCTAGGTCTCGGTCACGACGGAGGTTACAGGCCACATGCTAATATTTGTCAAGTTGTACCCTGGGGGTTTATGCATGTCACCTTAGGAAGGTTATATCTGTATTGAACTTTATTCTTAAAAACAAATCAGGGGCACCTGAGTGGTTCAGTCGGTTAAGCGTCCGACTTCGGCTCAGGTCATGATCTCACGGTTCCTGAGTTCGAGCCCCGCGTCGGGCTCTGTGCTGGCAGCTCGGAGCCTGGGGCCTGCTTCCGATGCTGTGACTCCCTCTCTCTCTGCCCCTCCCCCGCTCACATTCTGTCTGTCTGTCTCTCTGAAAAATAAATAAACGTTAAAAAAAAAAAATTTAAAAACAGATCGAGAGCAGGGACCTGGAGCCAGGTCAGGACAACGGCAGCCCACAGTCACCTCTCCTGCCTGAACACCAAACACTGTCCTGGCACGTAGAAGAACCCAGTAAATTACCGTTAGAGAAATGGATAGATGAATGGCATCAGTGATCTCACAGGAACAAAACAAAACAAAACAAAACGTACCGGCTCCGTACAGAAGGGAAGGAAATGGAAAATGAAGCTAGACAAAACATTCAGGTTAAGACACCGCAAATATCCATTTATCTATCCAATTTGGGGAACGTAAGAGTGCTAGGCAGCCATGATTACGATGCCGGGCCTGGTTTTGGTTGACAAATTAATCTGCCCGGGGTTTGGGAAGTGAGGGGGCACCTCCCTGTATCATCCCACAGGCCAGGCGGGCCCCATCTGATTTCAGGGGAATAGCTGGAGGCCGCCTGATTTTCATGTAGATTACTCCGAGAGCTGAATGTAAATTGATGTAAATCAGGGAAACAGATCAGTGGCCACGGTGCCTCATTCTCCATGGTGGGGCCTCTCCTGTGCGTAGACTGGCCAGTGGCTCGCTGGGTACCTTTCCCATCTGAGCCAGGCAGCCTTCTGGGGGCGGGGCTGGGAGGGGGACCAAGGAAGCCCAGGGGGAGGTCGCGTGGGCTCCACGGAGCCCTGGAGGAAATAGGGTCTCCCAGGAAAGATATCTATGACAACCACCAGCGGCGAGGCGCCCTGCGAGGGCCTCGGACACGTCTCAGCTCTAATGGACACATCAAGTTGCAAGGGGAAGATGGTTACGGTTTTTATAAAGGCGATATATGTTCATTGGAGGAAAACTAGCAAATTTAGATCGGCAAGAAGAAAGGGATAACGAGGCACCCCCCCCCCCCCAACTCCACCAGTCACGAGTAATCAGTTGACATTTGGATGTGCTTCCTTTTAGACCCGTTCTAATATACATGCAGATATGTAGGTCTGGGTAGGAAATTTGCGTTTTCATGGCTTGTCATTTTTAACTGTTTTATTCCTTTGCCTCCACCTAATGAGTTTAGAAACTGAATCAGGGTAAATGAGGTTTAGCCAGCGGGTCGGTCTTCCATTGGCGCTAATGACGCTTAAGCTACAGGACCCCCCACTGACCCATCGCCTTCCAGGGTCCTGTACCTAGATTGGCATTCATAATTTTGTGGTCTTTTCATTAAACAGGGCTCCCCAAACCTTCTCTGTGCTCCACAATACGTGACTCCATGCCAGCGTTTGACCGTAAGGCCAAACAATCAGCGTTAGGGGTTGAACGGTGTCCCCTAAAAAGATATGTTGAGGTCCTAGCCCCCAATACCAGTGAATGTGACTTTATTGGAAAGAGGCTCCTTGCAGACATAATCAAGTTAAAATGAGATCATACTGGATTAGGGTGGGCCCTGATCGGCATGATGTGTCTACAAGCCCAGGCAGGCTGAGGACTACCAACCAGAAGCCAGGAGAGGCAAGGAAAGATTCTCCCTTAGAATCTTCAGAGAAAGCAAGGCCTTGTGGTCACCTCAATTTCAGATTTTTAGCCTCTAGGACCATAAGAGAAGGGATTTTTTTTTTTTAATGTTTTATTTATTTTTGAGAGAGAGAGAGAGAGAGCAAGCAGGGAGGGGCAAAGAGAGAGGGAGACACAGAATCCAAAGCAGGCTCCAGGCTCCGAGCTGTCAGCACAGAGCCCAACGCGGGGCTCAAACTCACAGACCACGAGATCATGACCTGAGCCAAAGTCAGACGTCCAACCGACTGAGCCACCCAGGCGTCCCGAGGATAGATTTTTGTTGTTGTTTTAAGCCATGCAGTTGGTGGTGTTTTGTTATGGCAACTCTGGAAAGCCAAGACAGACAGTGAACCCCAAAGCATGCTGAGCATCAGAATTACTGGTGACACTGAGGTCATCAACAGGAAACTGCTAGGTGAGTGAGGGCCAGATCAATGGAAGCAAGCATGTTGGTGGCATGTCCTTGGCCCAAGACTGGCCACCTCCTCAGTCTGCACACATCCCTGCTAGTCGGCCTCTGCCTTAAGTAGTGCTGGATTAGAAAGAAACACGTGTTCTTGTTTTGACTTGACTTTTTCTCCACTGACCCAAGGAAAGGAAAGCAAGTTTACTGAGCACCTACTAAGCATCAGGCAGTAAGCCCGGTCTTCCCTTCTGTCATTTTTCTGCCTGAATTTCCTGGTAGCTCCCTAGGGTAAATAGCGTTATCCCCATTTTACTGATAAGAAAGCTGAGGCTCTGGAAAGTTACACAGCTTGCTCAAAGTCATAGTGAGAAAGTGACAGAGTCAGGGTCTGAGCCTAAAGGATTCTCCCGCCAAAGTGTGTGTCTCCCTTGCTCGTCGAAATGTCAACTCTCGTTTTCCGCAGCTGGAGAGGGAGGCAACTGAATGGGAGGTCCCGGTCCAGGAGAGAGTCTGATGGTTTCTTTCAGGGCCTGATTTGCCCGTGGTCCCACCAGGCTGTGAGCCCCTGGACAGCAGGATCGGGCAGTCTGATCCCCACCGTTGGGAAGCCAGTGAGCCCGTGGTGAGCACTCAGTGACGAAAGAAGAAACTTCACTTCAAAAAAAATAAATAAACTTCAAATTGGGGCACCTGGGTGGCCCAGGTAAGCGTCTGACTCTTGATTTGGGCTCAGGTCATGATCTCCCCGTTCATGAGATTGAGCCCTGTATGGGGCTCTGTGCTGGCAGTGTGGACCCTGCTTGGGATTCTCTCTCCCTCTTTCTCTGCCCTTCCCTCACTCATATTCTTTCTCTCTCTCTCTCTCTCTCTCAAAATAAATAAACATTTAAAAAAAACTTCAAATAAAAAAACAGGGCGGTGGGAAATGATAACTGTAGAGAAGGATGTACGGCAATTGGGACTCATGCACATCATTGGCAAGTTACAGCCACTGTGGAAAACACTTTGGTGGTGCCTCAACCGGTTAAACAGAATTACTCCAGGACCCAGCAATTCCGCTCCCAGGTTACCTCCCAAAAAGAATCGGGACAGGCATTCCAGAAAAAAACCTTGTATACGAATGTTCACGGCAGCCCTGTCCACAATAGCCGAGGGGGGGAGCAACCCACATGTCCATCAACGCGTGAACGGAGAAACCAATGTCCTCTACCCACGCAGTGGAGTACTGTTCAGCCATAAAAAGGAACAAAGTGTTGACGCGTGCTACGACACGGGTGAGCCTTGGACACGTTATGCTAATTTAAAGAAGCCAATTACAAAAGGCTACATACCCCATGATTCCATTTATATGAAATGTCCGTATAGATACAGTCATAGCAACAGAATGCAGCCTGGGGGTTGCGAGTGGCCGGGGAAGGGAAGAATGTGGAGTGACTGCTAATGGGTACTGGGTTGCCCCTTGGGGAGGATGGAAATGTTTTGGAACTTGATCATGGTGATGGCTTCACGGCATTGTGATTGTATTAAGGGCACTCAGGTGGACACCTGAAAATGGTTAAGTTATATGTTATGTATATTTTACCCCAATGAAAAAGGCTTTATTTTATTATTATTATTTTTTTAATGTTTGTGTATCTTTTGAGAGAGAGACAGAGTGTGAGTGGGGGAGGGGCAGAGAGAGAGGGGGAGACGCAGAATCCAAAGCCGGCCCCCGGCTCTGAGCTGTCAGCACAGAGCCCGACGTGGGGCTCGAACCCACAAACGGCGAGATCGTGACCTGAGCCGAAGCCGGATGCTCAACCCACTGAGCCACCCAGGTGCCCCTGAAAAAGACTTCAAAAACCTTCAGTGGGTTTCTCAGGATGCTGCCGTCTCTCCTCCCTCCCCTTTCTGTCACAGCCAGATTTCTTGGAGGAGCTGTCCCTACAGGCTAACTCCATATGGCCGTCACCCACTCACCTCCTCCGTCCTCCGGTCTGGCTTTGGGCACCTTCGCGATCCTGAAGTTGTCCCACCGGGTCACCTTTTCACCTCTCTTATCTGGCCTGAGGACATCATCAGACGACACGAAGACACACGCCCGTGTTTTCCCATTTGGGGTGAAGTGCCCTCTCTGAAGACTGTTTTCTTCCTGATACAGCTCCCTTCACATTGGAAACTTCCAGACTGACACCTCAACACTGACCTTGAGCAAGGTTTCGTTCTCCGGCGGGAGAGACGGGGCAGAGCCCAGCAATTATGTACTGATGGCCGTCAACCTAACGCATCCTGGGGACAGAGATTCTTGTCCAGGCAGGCATCAGATGCAGAATATATATTCATAAGCATCAAAAGGTAATTTATACGTGTCTCAAATCGCATCCTATCTTTCCCCCCTCAATTTCCCTCTCCTGCAGGAGGTAAAATTAAAGGCTTCGGAATATTACACCTTTTAGTAGTTACCAGGTGACAAGGAATCAAGGTGTCACAGTTATCGACAGACCTGACAGGTTGAACTTGGGCTTGGAATACCCCTTTATCACCGCTACAATCAGGGCGCTTTGTGACCAGGTCCCAGAGACAATAGCAATTAATTTAGGCGTAACACAACCCCAGTGAAAACTCCCACAAACAGTTTTGCCAGGGTACCTTCAGAACCCTTCGGGCTCCTGGGGGTTCAGCTTTGCTGGAGGTCAGAGGTGATAAGACGTAGGGGGCTCAGAGTCAGGCTTTCCTCCCGAGACAACCTGCCGCACGTCCCGGCTCGGCCGCTTCTCAGCTTTTGTGGCCTTGGACCTCTCGCTGGCTCTCAGAAGTTCGTTTTCCTCCTCTCTGCGGAATGGAGGCAATACTCGCTCCTACAGCTTGGGGACGTCTCTGGCTTCGCAAGGAGCACGTTTCCCCACCTTTGTTACGGGCACGGCACGGACGGCAGGAGGGCGACCCGGCCAGGTGAGTCCTGCCATCCACCGCCACGTGCGTGCTAGAAACGCCACAGGTACAGGACCAAGGCTAGACCTGGCTTCCCGTCAGCCTTTACTGAGTGCTGGTTCATAGTATTTTGAGGAGAACACTTTATCCTTTTTCACCGAGAATTGAGTGGCTGATACAAAGACCCTCCTTGCCCCCATGCACGTACACAGATGTGCACGGCCTCCCCCCTGGTCAACACCCCCCCCACCAGAATGGTACGTTTGCTACAGTCGATGAACCTGCCTCGACACGTCAGCATGACCCCAAGTCCATACTTTACCTTAGGGAGGGTTCGCTCTTGGTGTTGTGTATTTAGTGGGCTTGGGATAAATGTGTGATGCCACGTATCCACCATTACGGTGTCATAGGGAATGGTTTCAGTGCCCTAACAATCCTCTGTGCTCTGTTTATTCCTCTTCCCTCCCTCCACCCCTGGAAACCACTGATGTCTCAATGGCGTCCAAGGTTTTGGTTCATCCAGAACGTCCTACGGTCCAAATCACGTAGAGCATCTAGGCTTTCCAGCTCGGCTTCTTCCACTCAGTAATACGCATCTAAGTTGCCTCGTCCTTTCATGCTTTGACAATTCATTCCTTTTTAATGTAAGAGTCCATTGTCTAATGTACCACGGTTTAAAGCTCTTGCGTATGCGTATGTATCCACCATCCAGGTCAAGAGCTAGGACTCTCTAGCCCACACCAGGCTCCCTTAGGCCCCCTGCCGGTCAAACCCCGTGCAGGCAACCACTTTTCTGTCCTCCATCACCACCAAGAATTCGTTTCTCCCGGTTTGAACTTTGTGTAAATAGACTCTTACACTTATCATCACTCTTTGATATCTGGCTTCTTTCAGTTAACCTTATGTCTGAAAGGTTCATCCGTATTGCATGTAGATGAGTTCATTTCTTCATTGCTGTACTGCAGACAAGCCTGTCAGTTATGTGCTATAACTTAAAACACAAACATGTCCTGTGGGTCAGACACTGAGCTGGCTACCAGGGAATCCAGACACGTGTCCCCACAGCCCCGGTGCTCAGGGCACGGTTTAAGAGGGGATGGGAACCACCTTGTGTTTCCCCAGCGTGAAGGATCTCATCAAGTGCATCCAAAACAAGGAGAGTATAATACTTTACGGGAACACTGCACGGGAGGCAATGTCATTTAAATACCCTGGGAGCTCTTACAAGGGGCCCAGCCCTCTCTGAGGAGCTGGGAGGTGAGGAAGGTGGCTAGGCTGTGCTTTCTCTTCTTGCGGGGCTAACATGAGGCAGCGGGAGGAGAGACAAGTTGCAAAGTGAAACATGCCATAATAGAGGGGCCACAGCCTACTCTGGAAATCCAGAGGAGGACTCCCCAGCCTGGGGGTTAGGGAAGCCGCCTAAAGGGGCCATTGTTTTCAAAATGGTGGCCAGCTCTCCCCGGAAGGTTGAGCTTGCCCCCAGCTCCGGAGGATGACTGCTGATTGGTTGGAGCCAAGGAAGAAGCTCCTGTTCTGCACCAGTCATTGGCTCGGCCTTGGGCACGTGATATGTTCTGGCCAATCAGATGTGAGGGAAAGTCAGGTGGGGTGGGTCTAGGGCACAGCGCCTCTAGGAGACCTTTTCCTCACTGCTATAGAAAAGAAAAACCTTTCTGTGGAGTCCTCTCCCCAGTCTTCTGCCTCTGGTCCTCATCATGGGTAGGTGACTGTGTGTATTTTGCTCGTTAAACTGTTAGCAGAATTAAGCCGGAACTCCTTATCTCTGAACTTCTAGCTGTGTGTCGTAGTAAGCCTTTAGTTACCTGCAGGCAAAAGTGTTCCAGTTTATAGTCTCACAGGACAGGATTTTATCTATCTATCTATCTATCTATCCATCTACCTATTTATTTTTAACATTTATTTATTTATTTTTTTTTGAGAGAGAGAGAGAGAGAGCACAAGTGACAGAGGCACAGGGAGAGAGGGACACACAGAATCTGAAGCAGGTTCCAGGCTCTGAGCTGTCAGCACAGAGCCCGACGCGGGGCTCGAACTAACCGACTGTGAGATCATGACCTGAGCTGAAGTCAGACACCCCACTGACTGAGCCACCCAGGTGCCCCTCTTTTTTTTGTTTGTTTGTTTTAATTAATTTTTCAAAAATGTATATCCACGTGAGTTAAGGCAGAGTGCAATAATGATTTCAGGGATAGAATTTGGTGATTCATCACTTACATAGAACACCCAGTGCTCATCCCAACAAGTGTCCTCCTTCATGCCCTCTCCCATTTAGCCCCCCCCCCAACACCTCACCAGCAACCCTCAGTTTGTTCTCTGTATTTAAGAGTGTCTTATGGTTTGTCTCCCTCTCTGTTTTTATCTTATTTTTGCTTCCCTTCCCTTATGTTCATCTGTTTTGTCACTTAAAGTTCTCCTATGAGTGAAGCCATGCGATATTTGTCTTTCTCTGACTCATGTCACTTAGCATAATACCCTCTAGCTCCATCCACGTTGTTGTAAATGGCAAGATTTCATTCTTTTTGATCGTAAGTAATATTCCATTGCATATATAGATACCACATCTTCTTTACCCATTCATCCGTCGATGGACATTTGGGCTCTTTCCATTCCTTGGCTATTGTGGAAAGTGCTGCTATAAACATGGGGGTGCATGTGTCCCTTCGAAACAGCACATCTGTGTCCCGTGGATACATGCCTAGTAGTGCAATTGCTGGGTCGCAGGGTAGTGCTATTTCTAATTTTTTGAGGAACCTCCATCCTGTTTTCCAGAGCGGCCGCACCAGCTTGCATTCCCACCAACAATGCAAAAGAGATCCTCTTTCTCCGCACCCTCGCCAACATCTGTTGTTGAGATCAGCCGTTCTGACCGGGGTGGGGTGGTATCTCATCAGAGGACAGGGTTTCTCAGCTGCGTCTTCCAGGATGCTTAAGAATTAACTGAATGCAAGTGATGACAAGGATATGCCCGTGCAAACCAGGACGCCACCAGGAGGGAAAGTGGGCATTGCCAACGATGACCCACGGACGAACGACCCAAAGCAGCCCTGCCCCGGGGAAAATGGGACGCAGGGACACAGTTTCTGCGGCCGGGCAGCTGGGATGCCCTCAATTAGTGTTCCAAATTCTAGCCGATCCTCTCAGAATGTCCTGGGGACGTTGAAGACCAAAGCAGATGAAGAAGAAACCTATTTGCAGGTGACCTGTGTGCGGCCAGCAGGGTGGGGATGGGGTAGGGTCGGGGTGGGGGTTCCACTGGGCTTGAGGACCCCCAAAGTCCTCGGGGTTGAATGGAGGGGAGGCAGGATCCGTGGGAAGGGGGCTACTTGCCTGTTCAGCAGCTGTGGCTCCCTCCGAACCCATTCTATACCTGGGGCTTCTGAATGAGCTTTCACTTGTGAATAGGAAAAAGTTGGCACTGCTTACAATTTTTAGTTTTCGTTTTTGAAAACCACTGCTCCGGAACCAGATTTCGTAACGTGGAATCCATGGAAGTAGGGGGTTCTTGGCTGGGCTTCCAAGCACTGGGGGAGGTTTCTGGAAACCTGAGCAGAAATCTGTAGCCTCTGCATATTTATATTTTTCTGGGACGCAGACTCCCTGGCTTTCGGCCGTTGTGAAGGGCCACTGAGGGTCTTATCGCAGAAGGTGGAAAGTAGAGATCACTTCTCAAATGTGCACCCAGGTCTTCTCCCGGGGACCTTGTTAAAGTACAGATTCTGACTCTGTCTAGCCGGGGTGGGCTGAGTTAGTCCCCCTGGATAATAGGGAGGGAGAAGTCACCAAAGCGCCTCTCAGGTCTCAAAGGCCACGTGGCTCTGACGTGACCTCCTCAACTTCTATAGCTTAATGTCGTATCACACGCAGAGTCTTCCAGAGAAACAGTGCAGGGGTCGGGGGGGGGGGGCGGGCAGACGACCCGCGTCCACTCCTGGCTTGCAAGTTACCATCTGCGTGGCCTGGGGCAGGATGCTGCACGTCTCTGCGGGACCTTGGTTTTTTCCATCTGTAAAATGGAGGTGATCATCGTACCTATCTCCCAATGTTGATCAGGGGAACCGAAGAGTTCATACCTGGAAAGGGTCAGACCATCGCCGGGCACACCAGAAGACCTCAATTCTGACAAATAATATTCGTAAAGTGCCTAACACTGTGTGCAGGGCCTGAATAAATGGCAAATCGTCATCCTCTTCTGCCCCTTTCTGCTGTTTTTATCTTTATCCCGGGGACCAAGAGATGTCGTGTTTCACCGGACGGAACCCCCCCGGTCTCCTGCACTGTTGCTCAGAGGGAAGGCATCTTTTTCATCCAGATGAGGACCGGTCCTCGGCCCAGCTAGACATCCGGCATGTGCCTTCTGGAGCTCTGTTCTATGCCCCACCGAGAACTTGATCACATCAAAACTTTTAAAGAAAAAAAGTCACTGTTGCGAAGCAGCTCCCGTGGTAAGGAGCTTCATGGACGGCCACCCTGGGTCCCAGCGCATTTGATTCCTTCGCGAGGCCTGGGAACCTTTTAGCCTTGCGCTTGGAGGCTGTGTATTCGCCCCTCTCCTCTCTGGGTCGTGTGTTTGGGCCTCGGTTATAACGTATTTTGGGTTTGCAGCTTCACGTGATACTTCTGGTTTTGCTTCGCCTGACCGATGGGGTCCAGAAGACGACGCGCTCACCCTGCGTGGGACATCGCACTTCCAAAGCAGGGCTGCCTGGCGGAAAGGCCTGGAAAATAATTTATGGCTGGTGGGGAGTTGCCTTGCATGAAAATAAAGGACGGGTTAACGGGCCGGTCCCCACTCGGGAAAGAGAGTGTTTTTGTTCCAGGAAGCTGAGGACCACAGCTATTTCAGACAAGCGGGCTTTTGGCAGCTAGTTTCTGCAGAGCCCCACAGAAGGTTGCAGAGCTCATCAACTTTTCCAGGCTTTGAAGCAGAGAGGCAGCTGTGGTGTGGTGGGAAGTCGGCCAGCGTCGTAGCCGCGAAACCTGGCGTCAGGTCCCAGCTCTGCTGCTCGCTACCTGGCCTCCGTTTCCTCACAGGTGAAACGGGGGTAATCCTACATGGCCCCTTCCCCACCCCCAAACCCCCAGTTACTCTGAGGATGCAAAGGAATAGCGTGTGAGATGGTGTGTCAGACTTAGAATTGGGGCGTCGTAAACACGTATCGGACCGAAAACCATCAACCAAGCACCCACCGTCTCGGGGAGGAGAGCTTCTCAAGCTCTGTGGCTCTGAGAACAAAAATGCCGGAAATCCCTGAATTCAAAATGGCTGCTGCGGCCGCAGTGAGGCTTCCTCCAGGCTCTCCGTGGTCAGTGTTGCAGGGGTTGTGAGGCGAGAAGGAGACAGGCCTCACTGGCTCCGGGCTGGCCGTGCCCGGACTCTTCAGGGAATGCCCTCTGTGGATGGATATTGGATATTTTATGCTGGCTTAGGAAGGATGGCCAAGCGTTCCGGGCTCATTGACTGGCTGTTTTCCTTACTTTGTTCACATGACCAACTACACCGTGGTGACCACTGTCTCCTTTTCTTCTTTGGCCATTATAAATACTACACCTCCCTCGCTTACACACACACACACACACACACACACACACACGCAGCAGGACTTTTTTCTCTTGGGACTAAAAGTTGTTTATTGTTTTGTTCTAATAATAAAGTCAGGGCCTACTCACAGTAGCAAATCACAATAAAAATACCTGATAATCTCAACAGGTCATCTCCGCTAATCACTTGACGACATATCCTTCTAGGATTGGTGCCTCCGTGTTTCTTTGACAAAAGAGGCTTCATTCTATACACTTGGTTTTGTATTTCATGATTTGTTTTTTCCGCTTAAAGTTACGTTGTGAAACCTTTCGTTTTTTCTTTTTTTTTTATGAATATAATTTATTGTCAAATTGGTTTCCATACAACACCCAGCGCTCATCCCAACAAGTGCCCTCCTCGATGGCCATCACCAGTTTTCCCCTCTCCCCCACCCCCTGAACCCTCCTCAGTTCGTTCTCTATATTTTTTTAAAAATTTTTTTTAACGTTGATTTATTTTTGAGACAGAGAGAGACAGAGCATGAACGGGGGAGGGTCAGAGAGAGAGAGACACAGAATCCGAAACAGGCTCCAGGCTCTGAGCTGTCAGCACAGAGCCCGACGCGGGGCTCGAACTCACGGACCGAGAGATCATGACCTGAGCCGAAGCCGGCCGCTTAACCGACCGAGCCACCCAGGCGCCCCAGTGCCTCGTTCTCTATATTTAAGAGTCTCTTGTGGTTTGCCTCCCTCCCTCTCTGGTGAAACTTGTCTTTGGAACCAAGGAAGTATGGATGTGATGTGGTGTGTGTTTTTTAATTCTTGTAACGTTTACTCATTTTAGAGAGACAGAGTGCACGTGGGGGAGGGGCAGAGAGGGAGGGAGACACAGGATCCGAAGTGGGCTCCGAGCTCCGAGCTGTCAGCACAGAGCCCGACGCGGGGCTCGAACCCACGAACCATGAGATAGTGACCTGAGCCAAAGTCAGATGTCCAATTGACTGAGCCACCCAGGCACCCCTGCCGTGTATGTTTTAAATGTCATTATCGCTACACACATCTGGATGTGAACCAAATCCATGCGACAATTGCAAAGTATAAATGAGATTACTGTAGGCAAGGAACCAGACCTCCTCCTCCAATGGCTGTATCTTTCTTGAGAAATTTCAAGACTGTACAAATGAGTCTTTAGGACTCCTGAAAGATAATGTGACTCCACTGCTTTGTACCTGAGTTTCTTATATCGGAAACTCTAAGTATTTAAACATGTCGATTTTTTAAAATCTTTACTTATTTTTGAGAGACAGAGAGAGAGCACAAGTGGGGGAGGGGCAGAGAGAGGGAGACACAGAATCCGAAGCAGGCTCCGGGCTGCGAGCTGTCAGCACAGACCCTGATGTGGGGCTCAAACTCACAAACCACAAGATCATGATCTGAGCCAAAGTCAGATGCTTAACTGACTGAGCCACCCAGGCGCCCCTTAAACATTTCTATTTGTAATAAAAATGCAAAAATTAGTTGCATCCACCCCCCCCCCCCAACAACCCCAATTACACTTTCCCATGCTGTTACATTTTCCTTGGAAACACGTTTCCTTGGAAACTTTTATCAGCTAATAATATTCCGTAATACAGATAGACCGTTATTTACTTACATCCAATCTATTGTTGGATATTTGGTCATGTCATTTTGCTGTTCTCCTGATTATTAAAAGTACATTTAGATGAGAAACCTAATACTCATGTTTTAGTGCGCAGTTCTGGGCCTAGCTCTTGGGTAGATTCTTCAAAGCGCGGTGACTGGGTCAAAGGGCATGACTATATTTAAGGCTCTCAATATATCTTGCCAAATTTCCTTCCAGAAGAGCTGCAATGCAGCACATTCCCACCAGAAATAGATGAGAATACGTCTTAGAATCATGGCCTGGATCACGGGGACACAGGACCCTCGACCTATCCCTGATGCCCCCCAGGGAGCTCGTTAATCCTTATTTGATAAAGAGAACAGCCTGGTTGGCTGAAAATGGCAGACACACATACTTCAGAGTAGGAACGGACACTCTTAGCGGGCACTCTAGAATGATCCCATACCACACCGGCACCAGTGGGGCAGCCACATTGATTTCTAGTTCCCTCGTCACCAAGGGACCAGTGACAGCTCTTGGCCAGAGTGGCCAAGGGGCTGGCTGCAGGTCTGGCCCTGTCTGGATGGTTTATCTCTCAGAGTCTGCCTTCTGAGTCCATACTGGCCTGTCCTGGCACAGTCACCTTCTTCTGTTAGTGTCTTTGCTCACAAGTTCTGCCTAAGATCACTTAAAACCTGGTCCTTATTAAGTGTATTACCGGCGGGTAGTGTCCTTGAATATTCTCTGCATAAAGCCTGCCACCAGGAACTTGAGACGTTCATTTACCTCCGTACTCATTCGTTTTTCATTCAACACGTATATGATGACTACCTCTTGTGCCAGGCACCGTGGGAAGCACAGTGGTCGACAAGACATACATGGTCCCTCTCCTCATAGGAATTATTGGCTCATGGTGGAGCCACATAGTAGGCCACAGATAAACAAAATAATATATAATTTCCAAACTTTGACATGCACCGTAAAGGACACAAATAGAAGCCTGTGCTAGAGCCCATCGTGGACCCACTTCAGAGGAGTGGGCCGGGATGCCTCTCTGAGGAGGTGGTGTTTAGTTTGAGACTTGGATGAGAACGAGAGCGGGATGATTGAGGGGAAAGACTTCTCAGCAAAGGGAATAACATATCCTTGAGATGGGAGAGCTTTTTGTGTTTACAGGGGACTAGTGGACAGCAGTGGGCTGAAGCAGAGGGCAGTGAGCAGTTTTACTTGTGTTTTAAGTCCGGCCACCGGAGAGTTACAAGTAGAGGCAGACAGAGGGAACAGCGTCCCGGGAGCCCATTCTCATTTGTAAGTGGGTGAAAGAGAATGAGACAGCAGAGGGGCGTGCTTGGACCGTTGCAGTAGTCCAGGAGGGAGATGACAACGACAGACACCAGGGCGAGGGTATAAAATGAAGCCAGGAAGAATGTTCATGGCATCTTGTCCGAGCCATCCTGTTGGACACCAGGTAACGCGGGGCCAGGTTGGGCTGCCCAAGGGGGCAGTCACCTATGTCACTTGCTCACAGAGCACCAGACCTGAGACCGGCTGTCATCTGTGAGATCCATCCGTAGGCGAGCATTCCTACCACCCAAAGACACATGTAATTTTTTTTTAAGGTTCGAGAGAGAGAGAAAGATGGGGACAGAGGATCTAAAGCAGGCTCTGTGCCGACAGCAGAGAGCCCGACGCGGGGCTCGAACTCATGAACGATGAGATCATGACCTGAGTCGAAGTCGGCCACTTAACCAACTGAGCCACCCAGGTGCCCCAAGACACATGTAATTTTTAAAGGAAAAAAGTCAACCAGCAGAGATCTTATTTCAACCTATTCTCAGTTACTGACACCCGAACAGGAAGGCATTTCTGGGACTAAACCTTGGGCCATATTGGCCTGTTTCCTGCTGTGAAAAGGGAAAGGGTGTGTCTTCTTCTCTCCTCCCTTTGTCCCTCTGGTGCCCTCGTGCCTTGCCTGGCCGGGTGCCTGGGGATTCTATGAGTCAGATAAGATTCCTGCCTCCCAGAAGCTGAAGATCCAGCAAATCTATAAGGTTCCCGTTAGCCTGTAAAAATACACGTCACCGATTTCCCCATTTTGCCGGGCCCCACGCCTGACCTCCAGGGCCCTTCCTCCCACCCCTCTTCTCAGACCTCGTCTGATGGATCATTTTCTCGGTATTGACACCTCCCGCAGGCCTTCACTCTGACTCTGGGGAGGCTGAGGGTCCCGGCTGGTGTGCCCCAGAAGTACAGGCTGTTCCCTCACACAGATGCCTGGAGTTTGCGACAAAAGCTAAGCCAGGTGACACTCCTGCCCCTGGGACACACCCTCCTGATGGCTGCTTCTCCTGGTGGTTGCTTCTCTTACCCACGCTCACCCAAATCCCCCTCTTGTCCAGCCTGGTCTCTGCCCAGGCCAGAAACAGGTCATAAATGATTGTCAGAGTGAGGTTCCACGGCCTGAAAGCATTCAAACACAGCCGCCAAGGCTAATGCCAAACCTCGTTATCGCGGCGGTAACCTGAATTCTTTCTAGAAGGGTCTTGCTCGGGAGGCCAAAAACCTGTTTGTTTGTTTGTTTGTTTGTTGAAGAGGGAGAAAAAATGAAATGAGATCGAAGGACAGAAAGAAAGGGAAAAACTGTAACAGATACTGAAGCCCTACTCTGTGCCCGGAGACCTCACATATGTTCACTTTCGGGCAGACCATTTTCCACAGGGGCCTTCTGGGGCGGAGAGGTCAAGAAATTTGAATGGCCGGCCACTAAGTTTGAAGGCTGCGAATCAAATCAAACCGGTTTGTCTCTGAAACGTTTCCTCATTTCGGAGGTGAATAGTAGTGGAGTCTTTGGACATGGCTTCCGTACCACACATTTAAAAATTTTTTTTTTGCGGGGGTGGGGGGAGAGAGTGTGAGCAGGGAAGGGGCAGAGAGAGAGGGGGACAGAGGATCTGAAGCGGGCTCCGTGCTGACAGCAGCGGGCCCGACGCAGGGCTCGAGCACACGAGCCCGTGAGATCAAAGACACACACACGCACACACACACACACACACAGGACAGGAAAAGAAGGCAGAACGTGACCGAACAAGACTGTCAAGGGGACAGAAGCTCGCGGGAACAAGGCGGTGCTCACCACCAGGTACATCATAACTCTGCCGATTTCTGTACGTGTGAGCTTTTCTCTTTGACTGTAGGTAGTGAGCTACCTCCACCACCAAAGGACACGAACGTGGCAAAAACGCGCTTTGGGGAGGAACTTTGTTTTACGGATATCTGACAGAACAGAGTTCTGGGCCGAGTCAGCGCCTCCCCTGTTGGATGTGCTCGAACGCCAGGCTTTCAGTCCTTCTGAGTCAAATCCGCCAACACCCATGGCGTTTATTTCCGCACACTCTGTAACAGCAGGGAAAAGTATCTACAGCATGTTTAAAAAGAAAGACACAAAGGAGGGAAGAAAGGAAGGGAGGGGAGGAGGAAAACGTGCTCGTTTTGTGTCGCCGTGTAACAAATCAGCACGAATCGGGCAACCCCAACCCACCAAGCAACACAGTCGTTGTCGTTGGCAGAATTCAGTTCCGCACGTCCTCAATGCCACGCTGGCTGTTGATCGGGGACCAGTCTCAGCTCCCAGAGGCCACCGCGGTCCTCACCAGGTAGCCTGTCCAGCTTTAGGTCAGCAAGAAGAACTTTCCCTGCTGCTTCCAAACTCTGACCTCCTCCAGCCCAGATTTTAAGGGCTCCTCTGATTAGGGTAGGCCCACCGTGACGGCTCCCTATCTGAAAGTCAACTGACTCAGGATCCTAATTCCATCTGTAAAACCCCTTCACAGCAACGCCTGGGTTCACGTTTGATTGAATCGCTGGGAGGAGGCAAGGGCACACCGGGAGCCGAGAATATGGGGGAGCCTCGAAGATTTCTGCCATGAGAGAGGGAGAGGGAGAGATGGGGTGGATGCCAAATGTCTGTGGTGGAGGACGGGGCAGAGGTCCATCAGCACAGTTGTCGTTGAAGAAGGCGAGGGGGGTGAGTCATTGCCCACCCTCCTGTGTCCACAGAGGAGGCACTGGTGGGGTCAGCCGGCCATGCAGATTCCCGGGAGCCCACGCTCAGCAGACAAAACCAGTGGCCGTGGCTGATGAAGGGGCATAGCAGCTGAGGGTTTTGGAGCCCCCCCCCCCACCCCAGTGGCAGGCTGAGCTTTCTCAGCCACATTTGCTCAGTTACGAGAACTTGACTTTGGTCAACAAGGTCGAGGGGGCTCCAACCACCGAGGGTGATTTTCTGGTTCATTGACTTTTCCAGTCGCCTACAGCTCTCTCATTTAAGGAGACAGCCTTTGCTCTTCTTTTTGCTTTCCCTTTCGGGAATTAAAAGCGACACCTTGAGTTCTTTTTCTCTTCCTTCCGGAGCAAGACATGTTCATTGTCAAAGGAGAACGCACCACACATTAAGGAAAAGACAAAACTCTCCCATTCATAATCCCTACCTAGGCACGGCCGCTTTTAAGGGCTTGTAACGTGTATTTTTGCGCAGAATGGGAGGATACGATATACGTTGTTTTTGAGTCTTTTGGTTTTTTCACTTACTACATTGAGAGAATCACGGCACATCAACATTGTCCTACTGCTGGGGCGGCTGGGTTACGCGACTCTTGGTCGCGGCTCAGGTCACGATCTCACCGCTCACGAGTTTGAGCCCCACATCGGGCTCCACGCTGACAGCTCAGAGTCTGCTTGGGATTCTCTCTCTCCCCCTCTCTCTGCCCCTCCCCTGCTCATGCTCTCTCTATTTCTCTCTCTCTTAAAATAACTTAAAAAAAAATATTGTGCTACTGCCGTCCCGTTCTCTGTTCTATGGATGGATGGTGATCGATGTAACCAGTCTCCCATTATGAACTATGTTGTCACGAACATCTGACAACTGAGAATGAATTGCTTCCTTAGAACAAGTGCCCAGAAGTGGGCTTGGAGGACAGATTACTTCCTGTGTCTCCGTTTCCACCTCTATGACACGGGGATAATAGGAGTGCCCGTGTCCTAGGATTGCGGGGCAGGAATGTGGGGCAGATAATACAAACGGGTCTGGCACATAGTAAACGTTCCAAACACATTACTAGTAAGCAGCACCTTTTTGAAAACATGTTTTTTTTTTTAATGGAAGTTCCCAGCGTGTATCATACACACGCACCCGTCTATCCAGTGGCAGAAGCTGGATCTCCACCAGCCCACGTCGGTAGGAACGCAGTGTCCCTGTGGTCGTCTCTAAAGATGACCACCGCCAATTACACACACAGGCTGCTCCTTGCATCTGCCTCCCTCCCACCTGCTTTGGCCAACAGAAGAGGCAGGGGTCTTGTGTTCCTGTTCCGGGACCAGCCTGAAAGAGGACTGGCTGTTTCCTCCCCCCTTTGGATGCAGTCATCACGTGATGTTCCTTTGAGCCGGCCATTCTGTGAGGAAGCCCACGCTGGTCATGTGGACGGAGAGGCCCCGCCGGCTCCCAGGGGCTCCAGCCACCCAGGTGAGGCAATGGACTTAGGCGTGGTGATGGCATCTCAGACCTTCCAGTCCCAGCAGGGGCGACGCGGAGCGGAAGAACCACCCGGGTGAGCAGAGTTAATGATCAGCTAGTGCCGTTCAGACCACTGAGTTTGGGGATGGTTTGCGCCTCAACAATAGATAACTGAGCCCCGTCCTCGGAGCCTCTTTCCCTGAGATGTCCAAGAGTCTTCAAGGGACCTCGTTCATGCACCAAGATCCTGGCTGTTCTTGCCAAGCTGGGACTCAAACCTGGACCAGAACCTCGGGGGCCGGCGGCCTCCACATCCCGGCCTGCGTGCGGTACTCTGGTCCGTGGGCTCTCACAGAGGGGCACCCAGCCCCCCCGCCAAAAAAAGGGGCTTCTCAGATTTCTGTGCAGTAACACACTTAGTCTTACAGGCAGGTGATAATATGCACCGAATTTCTCTGGAATGAAACTATCGTATAAATCAATGGAAATTGATTAAGAAGCTTCCCACATTCAGAAAAGGGCCCCCCGGGCAACAAGGCTTTCTCTCTGTGAGTCTGCAGCCCAGCAGCCCTGTGTCTGTGTGTCTGTCCGCCGGGGGCGGCTCCCACATCGCATCGACGTGCCCAGAAGGTGCCAGGCCCGCCCTGCTCCGCCGTGTCCTCCAGTGGAGACAGGCCCACGCACCTACCTGCTGAGATGCATACACTTATTTAAACCACTTTCTTTTTATCTGGTCTCCACCTAACATTAAGGGCATCATACTGAGTCATAAAATTCTATGTGTCGTTCCTATATGGGGTCTGGGAATTTTTATTTCGGGACCGTAAAAAGGAGATTACGCTCATAGTTGGGAAGGAGCTTTGGGCTGGCTGGGCCGAGAACTTTCTCCAGGGCGTGCTATGGTGCCGTCCCCCAAAAGGCTGAGACTTCACCGCGGCACAACTATGACCTCCTGGTCCCCAACGTGAGCACTGTAACAGGGCGGGGAGACGGTACAGGCCCAGTCACCCCAGAGGTGTCACCACTCACGAGGGGCCCAGACCACAGAGGACTCCTCAAGGCTCCAGAGAACTCCCTGCTTCCTCAGAACCTTGCCTGTTGTCAGGACTGCTGGGCTGGACCGATTTGGGGTCGCTGTCCTTTCAGGCCAGAAGCACCAGTCCCCTTCCACCCTTGTCCCTGGGAAGGAGCCCCGCTGGCTCCCTTTCCCCACCCCCTCCCTGGCCTCAGTCAGAACAATCTCATCGCTCCACCCGCAGAGCCCCAGTCGAGGCACAAGGTCTGCTTCCCGCCCCCCTCCCCTGCCTCCTCTACTCTCCATCAAAAAGTCACGATACACCTGCCGTCGTGAGTCCAGGCGTGGCGCACTTTCATTTAATTGGGTCAATTCACTATTTTTCATGGCATCATAAGCCCCTGTCGGTAGTCTCTCAAAACACGGCTAAGACCTTAACGATGATCGCCGTTGGACGCTACGGTCCTTCCCACCGTACCGCCTCTGGGCTTCTATTCCACATCACCTTGTTGTCTTTTTTATATAGTTTTATTGTATCTACATGAATTCTCATAAAATTGTCTTTATTTTACTTGCATTTAACTGTATTCAGTTTGCACTCAACTGTGTGCAGTCCGGGGCCACGTTTTGTGGTGGTTATTAATATTATTTCCGGCACCTCTGGAAACTTCCTAGCGTGTTGCTTAGACCCAGCCCTGTTTTGCATCCGCTCGCGTCCCTGATGGCATCACGAGTGCATTCTGCACTTTGTCCTTCCAAGCTCCGCAACCCCACCCCCCCGCCCCCGCCATCAGGGGTTTTCTCCGGTGGTCAGCAGGGGGTCTGCTCCTGCGGCTACAACATTCTACCACAGGATGGGGGGCTCATCGGCCACGGAAATGTATTTCTCCCAGTTCTGGACCTGGGAGTCCACGATGGAGGCACCTGCAGATTCCGAGTCTGGGGAGGGCCGTGTTCTCTCCGTGTCCCCACCCGACGGAAGACGGAAGGGGGTGAGGGCACTAATCAGGCGTCTCTTTTATGAGGGCACGAATCCTACTCGTGAGGGTTCCCCTTCATGACGCCATCACCTCCCAGAGGCCTCCGTTCCTACCACCCTCGCGTTGGGGATTAGGTTTCAACGTGGGGGCACGTTTTAGGGGGACCCGGGCCCTCGGTCTGGACAGGTCAGCTCCGAGGAGTCGCGTGCACCCCTCCTGTGGCAGAGCACAGTGACGCTGTGTGTGCTGATGCTTTCTGGGTGACGTCGAGGGGACACCGTGGAGGAAAGGACGAGCGTTGCGCTGCAGAAGCGTGGACTGGGCCCTCCCCCCCCCGCTTCCCAGCCGCGACGATCGTCGTCTCAGCGCCTCATCCCCTCACCTCTGAATGGGGGCAGCGACACATTCCTCTCAAGGACTGGAATTATTTCGAGCTCCTCAAAGGGAGGTGCAGGCCCTGGGGACAGGTGTGCTGGGGGACAGGTACGGTGTGTTGGGGGGACAGGTATGATGCGCGGGGGGGGGGGGGGGGACAGGTACGGTGTAATGAAGGGACAGGCACGGTGCTTGTTGCTGTCTGTGCCCAGGCCGATTTCAGGAACGAGGAACGCTCAGGAGCTAGAACCCGCGGGTCGGCAAGAGGGAGGCCGGCCAAGGGGACGGGGACACCGCCAACGGGAGGGGGCTCTTCCCCCTCGGTGACCAGGCGCCGCTCTTGCTCAAGGTGCAGCAAAGGGCTGCCGAGATGCCAGAGCAGAGACTCCTGCTTGAGCGACAGCTCCAAGGAGGAGCTAAAAAGCCCAGTCAGCTTTTGGTGGGACTGACTCTGCCAAGCTGGTTCCTCAGAAGGTGCCCGTGCTGAGGCACGATGAAATCCTACAGCTTCTGTGCCCCAAACCCTCCAGGAGACCCCAGGGATGGGAAGAAGCCAACCCCTACCGTCCAACGTCCCCCGTCCCTTTCTGTCCTCCTGGGTGCCCACCCTACCTCGTCCTGGGCACGTCTCCAGCTTTGGAAAGGCTGGCAGCGCTTTGTTTTTTTTTAAGTAATTTTTTTTTTAATGTTTATATTTGAGAGAGAGAGAGAGACAGCACAAGTGGGGGAGGGACACAGAAGAGAGGGAGACACAGAATCCGAAGCAGGCTCCAGGCTCCGAGCTGTCAGCACGGAGCCTGACGCGGGGCTCGAACCCACGAACCGTGAGATCGTGAGCTAAGCCGAAGTCGGACGCTCAACCGACTGAGCCACCCAGGTACCCCAAGTTTTACTTATTTTTGAGAGAAAGAGAGACAGAGCGTGGGCAGGGGAGGGGCAGAGAGAGAGGGAGACACAGAACCCGAAGCAGGCTCCGGGCTCCGGGCTGTCAGCACAGAGCCCGACACGGGGCTCGAACCCACGAACCGCGAGATCATGACCTGAGCCGAAGTCGGACGCTTCACGGACTGAGCCACCCAGGCGCCCCTGGCAACACTTTGCTTTGATTTTCATTCAACTCAAGGATCCATTTCTAAGGGTCTTTCACACGCCAGGCACCAGGCGAGGGGTTTTCTCGGTTTTATTTTCAACTTCCAACAAACTTGAGAGGTAGAAAAGACGAGGAAGCGGAGTCTCAGAGATGGGGAGGATGTCCCAAAGTAAACCGCAGAAACCCGACTTGGAATGCCTGGAGCACACACACGCACCCCTGTCCCACTCGCGCACCCACGATGCCATGTGGTTAGAAGGGCAGAGCGTGGGGGCGCCTGGGTGGCGCGGTCGGTTGGGCGTCCGGCTCTTGGTTTGGGCTCAGCTCACGATCTCACGATTCGTGGGTTCGAGCCCTTCACTGACAGTGTAGAGTCTGCCTGACATATTCCCTCTCTCTCTCTCTCTCTCTGCCCCTCCCTTGCAATAAATAAATAAATAAGCGTAGCGTCTGCAGCTAGACTGGCTCTGAATCCCACCTCTCTATCTTATTAGCTCTGCTAAAACGTTCCTCCGTAGTTCCTCTATGCCTCAGTTTTCTCATCTGTAAAATGGCCTCTAATAATAAACTACCTCACAGGGCCGTTCTGGGAATTAAGGGAGTATTCCTTGTAAAAGGCTCCCAGCCGGGCCTGAAGCGCAGCATTCGGATGCCCTTGTTTTTTATGATTATTAAGCAGGGCACGGCCTCCAGTTTAGCGTCAAACCCCGCCCCCTCCCGTGATGTCCTAAACTGACTTCAGGTTGTAGGGCCCCGGGCACCCTGGCTCTGTCACTTAGTCGCCATGGGGGAATCGACCCCCCCCTCCCGCCTCAGTTTCCCCCTGTATAAGATGGGGTTGGACTAGGCCAGTGATTCTGAACTCTAATGGAGTCTCGGGCCTTTGAGAATCTGAGGGAAGCCGTGAACGCTGGCCGAGAAAGATTCTTTCTTCACGCGGTCTGAGCCCTGCTCGGCCCCCCTGCCCCCCCCCCCCGAAGCCTGCTCATGAGCAGGTCTGAGGACCCCAGGATCTGTGGGTCCTTCCCAAGCTTCCGACCAGCCCTGGCAAGAAAAGGAGGTGGGGGCGGGTCGAAAGCCAACTGCGTTGCTGCTACGAGGTTAGAGAAACGCCAGGGCAGAGGCGACCCGGGCTGGACCTTTTCTGTCTGAGGTTTTCTGGGTCTCTTCCACGGCTCAGAAAAAAAGCCTTTGGTGGCGTTGGGGGGCGGGGGGAGGAGTCCTGGGGGGCACGGTTATGAGAACACAGCGTAATCCACACCGAGGGAAGAGGCAGCACGAGAAACCCAAGATTCTGGGGGAAGGTATCACTCTTTATCTGCTGGATTGGAGGCCAGCTGTCTGTGCAGCAGACCATCTCATTCCCCGCTCAGTGGCAATCAGGGGGATTTGCTGAGGCCATCCCGGCAGGAAAGCGAAACTAGCCTCTCCAAAAGGAAAAAGCCTCCCGGAGCCAGGCCTGCACCATGGAGGTGTCAGCACCCTCCCCCCCCCACCATAAAGGGGACCAGGAAGGCACCTGGGAGCCGGGGAGCCCCCATTGCTGGGGCCCGACGTGGAGCCGTAAAGCCCTCTGGGTGTGTTCCCTGTTGTCCCGCACCCTTCCCATAAACGGTCCAGCCGCTTGGCGGTCTGTTCTCGCCATTTTTATTTGGGGTCGGCCCAAAGGCCACGTGGCAGGGAACCAGCGCCGGGGACACAATGGTGGCACAGTGACCGGCGGCGTGGGTCCCGGCTGATCACTTGAAACACCTGGAGAAACTCGTCCGCGGAAACAAGACACGAAATCCCTGCGATTAGGGTTGCAGGCTTCCGGTGGTCCCAGCTAATCTCTTTCAGGTGGAGCGCCCGGTGGGGAGGCCAGGCTGTCCCTGACCCGGAGCCGCCCCGGAGCCTGGGGCCTGGGGGCTGGTGGCTGGAGCGTGTCCAGCCGGGAGGCTTGCGAGGCTGGCCCGAACGTCTGGGGCGGCAGGTGCCACCCCCCAACTGCCAAGGGGGCCATCGAGCCAGGCCGAGGTGTGTACACAAACCCCATAAAAAGGAACAAACGATTCAACCGCCCCCCCCCCCCCCCCCCCGCCCCGCCACGGGGAGCTCCCCCAGCCCCCCTCAGTCTACCCCGAAAGCAGGTCAGGAGACGGAACAGCCACACGTCAAAGCTGAGGTGCAGGATCTCACAGCCCTCAACCCCTCAGACAAAATCATCTCCTCACGTTTACTCATCACACAAGTAATACATGTTTGCGGCGAAGGACGAAGACCGCATGTAGGATGAGAAAAAGAAGGAACAAATGAAAAGCACAAAATCCCGCCACCCGGAAAGAGCCCAACTGCATATTTGGGGCTTATCCTTTATTGCTATGTTTAACGGAAATTATAAATATCGTCTAAACGTTTTCTTCCCGAGACAGGCCCTTTACGCCTATTTTATTTATTCGTTCACCCACATAGCCTTAGCATCCTTCGATGCCGTTAGCTGTCCGATACCGTCTACGGCCGCTCGGCGTGGCGGTACATCGTGTAGAAACCCGAATTCGTTCGGTTGATCCCAGGCTGATGGCTTCCCACGCTCACGTTCAGGATCACTTTGATGCACTTCGAATCTTGCAAATGTCATGAACTCCCGCCTGGGGCACTGGCTGGGGGGGGCTGGAAACCCACAAAAGTTTTCATGAATTTAATGAGAATTTCACATGATTTGGTGTATTGATAATCACACCTGCCTGGGACAGACTTGGAGAGAGGGCTGGTTCTTAGGGGTGGGAGAGGACGACCTGGCCCGCCGCCGGTGACCCCTGCCCCCACCTCCAGTGGCACAGGAGAAAACTGAGGCTCGGGGAGGGAAGTGGGTCAGCCCAGATCACGGGCCAGGAAGAACCAGGGGACCCGAGCCCCAGCCGCCCGCATCACATTCAGATGGATGTGGGGCAGGGTTTTGTCTTCAGCCACAAGTGAGCCTTGAAGAAAATGCCTAAGGAGGTTCATCTTTACATTATTTTTTCTTTTTTTTAAATTTTTTTAACGTTTATTTATTTTTGAGACAGAGAGAGACAGAGCATGAACAGGGGAGGGTCAGAGAGAGGGAGACACAGAATCCGAAACAGGCTCCAGGCTCTGAGCTGTCAGCACAGAGCCCGACGTGGGGCTCGATCCCACAAACTGTGAGATCATGACCTGAGCCGAAGTCGGACACTTAACCACCTGAGCCATCCAGGTGTCCCATGTTATTTTTTCTTTAACCAGTAAAGAGTTTTGTTCTCCAAACAACTCAGCGCTAAACCCACCTCCTGTCCTTCGAATCCTGGGTTTGGAATGACTCAGCCTGACCAAGCTGGACATCATCAGGTCACTGCCTGCCGCTGAGGGGGAGGGGGGGCATCCAGGGACCTCTCTGAGGACAGTCTCCTTGGGCAGAGCCAGAGTCACGGGCAACACACGCAGCCACACTCAGAAAGACCCCACCCTTGGCTCAGTGCACTGCTCCACCATCTTGAAATTCTGAGTAAGAGGGCTGCAATTTTGTTCCCCCTGAGCCCTGGAAATTATGTAGCTGGGGTTCGGACACTTCTGTTTCCTTCCATTTCCCTGTTTGCTTCTTCTCGGGTGTCACTCAGAGAGGCCTGGACACATAAGCCTCTGTGCCCAAGGAAATTAGTTTAGGTGCCCAGCGGGAAAATGGCTCAAGCCTTGTCATGTGACCATCTGTGATGGAACCGGGTCATGTGACCGTCTCGGATAGAGCCAGGTCATGCGACCTTCTGTGTCAGAGCCCAGACCCAAACCTGGCTGACCAGCTGAGTTAGAGTTGGGTCATGTGACATCTGTGTTAGAGCCGGGACCCAAACCCAGCTGGGTCTCCTGCAGACCAACCAGCTGTTCGGACACAAACATTTCATAAATGAGGCCATCACCTTCCCCGCTGGGATGGAAGGCCACACGAGACAGGTGACTCGAAGGTTCTGGCAAGGATTTCTGCCTGCACACGCAGCTCCCGTGAGCCTGTCTGAGGTCCATCGTTGGAGAGAGCTTGGGCTCAGGGCCCCGTACCCCCAGGCCACATCTTTAGAAACTTCGTGCATCTGTAAGTGGCCTGATACTGGTTCTTTTTCGGCTTAGGCTGCGCCACAACCCTGATGACCACACCTGCCATTTGTTCAGCACGGGGGAGGGGGTGGTGACCCAGACTCTGCCTTCGGGAAGCCCACAGTCTCTAGGGCAGGTAACTCCTGGGGTGCCCCCAGGCTTCCCCGGGCTGAGGCTTTGCAGCCCTGTGTGCTCTTGGGTATTTCACTGTCCCATCCTGATCCTCAGTGCGGCGGGGATAACACCACCTTGCAGGGCCCTTATGAAGGTAAGCATTTGGCACAGTGACTGATAGACTATACGCACACACAGATACACAGAGATAAACAGGTGCCTTCCCGTCACTCAGGGCGCTCTTCCAACAACACCACCTCAGAGAAGACTTCCCTGACTGTTCAATCTAGATTTCACGCCCTGCGAGGATAGCAGCCCTATGCCCAGAACCTGGTACTGTGCTCAGCCCATGGTAGGTGCTCAATCAACACTCCCTGAATTGAGTTGAAAGTGAAGCCGATGCAAAACTCCACCCCTTTCTTACCCATTGTGTCTGGAACCGCTCCCCCCTGCCCCAAAGAAAGCCAAGCCCCTCACCTGTTATTAGGTGAGGGGACAGTGACCTGGCTGCAGCTGGCCCTTCCCTTCTGGCCTCGCTCCTGGGACCCGCCCGTGCATTTCCGCCAGCCCGGTCCTGTCGGGTGCTTGTCCAGGAAGCCAGCTGAGCCGGAGGGCAGGTTCCGGCCAAGTTGCTCGGGGAGGGACCCCCGGGGAGAGAGGGGTGGTTGCACCGAACTGGGTGGAGCTGGGACGGGGAGCGGGGCAGGCGGCTTCCTGGTCTGGGTTGGGTGGCCGGCGACGGGGTGGCCCTGATCTGAGAAACAGCACATGCTGGGCCCTCATGCCATTTAGTCGAGACCCCGGGAAAATGCTGGTGGAGTGGAGCCCCGGTGCCTACTCGTGCCTCACGCCCTGAGCTCCGTATAGTCCCGCACTTGTCACCTTGGAAATAGCAAAGAGGAACCAAACATAGACCGCAGCGTGTCCCTGCTGATGAGAGGGGCCCCCAGAAGGAGGAAGCCCCGATTCTCTTACAGAATCCCCTCATTCCCGTCCCCCAACTTTCTCACAGCCCCAGATTGCTGAGCTGGCCTACCTGAGGTCACAAGGCCAGCGTGTGGCTCGTCCAGGACCCACAGCCCCCCTCTCAGGGTCAGACGCCATGACTCTACCATGATGCACCCCCCCCCCGACCTTCTTTGCGGGCCTGGCATCAGGGCCAGCTGCCTGCAGCAAAGACCCCCACAGCTCTGCTCCCCACCAGGACACCCCAATCCCGTACCATCGTCCCCGCGCACACGCGCGCGCACACACAAGCACAGAAAAGGACGCTGGCGCTTTCCTGTGAGGATTGAACTGAGGTGGTTAGATGCACGGGCTCCAGGTTCGAGTCCCAGCCATGGCACTTACCAGCTGGGTGGTCTGGGGCAAATCACTCCCCCCAGGCCTTCTCGTCTGTCTCCCCATCCGTAAAACAGATCTATTATTTGCACCTCGCACGGCGCACGCTCAGTGCCCAGGACGCGTCAGCTACTAGTGGGGCCATTTGCTCAGCCCTCCCCAACCCCCCAATCTGCAGACGTCTTTCCATATTTGCGATTACTGGTATTTCCTCGAAAGTCTGCGCAGGGCGCTGCTCACGTTTTGGGGGACGACTAAGCCTGGGACCTTCCAAGACAGAAAACGCAGGGGGGCCACGCGGGCAAAGGTCATCCTCTCTCCCTGCGGTGGGTGGGGCCAAAGCGCGTCTTCCTAGTCCCCCCCCCATCACCCCCTTTCGGTGCGCGCGCGCCTGCTGATTTCACCGTTTGCCGACCCAAGAACAGTCATTGCATTGTTTAATCCTCAGCCCAATTCCACTCCCTTTACGTTTTTACCGCTAAATTGAATCCACTGCCAGTAATCTAATTTACATTTGAAGGCATACACAATGCCAACACGACCGAACGCCAATAAAATTTCTAGTAAAACCCATAAATGGCTCGGTGCTCGTGTTTATGGAAATCTTAGCCTGCTCCTGCCCCAAGAACCCTGCAATCCAGAGTCCTAAATCATTCCCATATGACAGCGAGACACTCTGGATGCACCCAGCAATGGGGGACGGCGCCTTTCTCCAGGGCCTGCGATGGAGACCCCGAGGTTGTGTCCCGTCCAGTGGAAGAGGGGGGTTGGGGCTGGTCCGGGGTCAGGTGCACACACCTGCCGGGTCAGGGCGGCACCTGGCGCCCCACCCCATGTCGCCCCGGCTCCTTGCCTCCGGCCACACAGCCGAGGCCTCTTTCAGAAGCACTGACCATCTCGCTCGGGTCTCTGGAATGACACACGAGAGAACATTTACCCAGTAATTCACCGTCTCCGGCTGAGTCACGCTGATCGATCTGTTGAGCATATTTCAGGCCTTTCATAGATTTGTGAAAGTATAGATTCTCGATCTTGGACGAAACCCGATGAAGACACAGTTCTTCTTTTCATAATGTTGAAAAATGAAAATAAAAGCAAACACCCATTGAGGATTGAGTATGTGTCAGGTGCTATTCTGAGCATGTCACATATATTAACTCGGCGAACCCTCACGAGGTAGGGCTTTTCTTATTCCCACGTAACTGATGATATGGCCCAGGCACAGAGGGGTTATGTAACATCCCAACGTCACACAGTAACTAAGCCTCAGAGCCAGCTGCTTGGCTGCAGATGTTCGGCCACCATGGTACTTTATAGCTCATCTCCACTGAAGAAGCACCTACTACGTGCCAGGCCACGGACCGAGTCTTCTACGGGGACTCCCTTCGAGCCTTGCAACAGCCCTGCCATGCGGTACTGCTGTCCCAGCCAGGTGGACCATCCTGCCCAAGGATGCCCACCTTGAGATTTGCAGGCCCCGTTCTCGATTGTTGTGGGACCTCAAGTTCAGAGGGCTGAGTTACCACACCCCTCAGTTCACGGCTAAAGGCACTGCTGGTCCACGCTAGTTTTCCATCTTGATGGATTGACGGATGGGTCAATGTGATCTCTTTTCTTCCCATTCCCCAAGCTCACGGCCGCCATTGTTGTAAAACACGTTCTATTACTTTACGTGCGTGTAATTTTACCGCATGTAAATATGATTGTACTTGGAGATCATGCTCGTTCTTTTTTTTCATTCAATTAAATGTATTTATGTTCTGTCCATGTTGCTACGTGTCTATCCCTAATGGCTCATGGTTTTCCATAGTGTATGCATCCAGCATGTCTGAATTATCCATCCCCCACCCCCCACACCCCCAGTGATTGGCGTATGAGTCGTGTGCGGTGTCCCTAGACCTAATCAGTGATGCGATGAACATTCCCATAAATATCTTCTTCTGGATTTGTGTGAGAATTTCTCCAGACCGGACACTGGGGAGTTGCACTGCTTGGTCATAGGAGATGCACACAATTAATTTGATTGAGTCCTGTCTGATGACCTTTCAGGTTGACATTCCACCGGCCTGCCTATATCCTCCGTTCTAATCCATGCTAATCTCATCGATGTAAAGTGATACCACATTGTTGATTTAATTTGCAATTCTTTAGTTACTAATCAGAGCATTTCTTCGTATGCTTGTTAGAATTTGGGGCTTCTTGGGGGGCCTGGGGGGCTCAGTCGGTTAAGTGTCAGACTTCGGCTCAGGTCATAATCTCATGGTTTGTGGGTTCGAGCCCCTCATCGGGTTCTGTGCTGACAGGTTGGAGCCTGGAGCCTGCTTGGAGTTCTCTCTCTCTCCCTCTCTCTCTGCCCCTCCCCCATTCTCACTCTCTCTCTCTGTCCTTTGACTATTTTTTGATTGGGATTCCTGGTTGTTATTGTTGGTGGTGGTAGTGTTGGTGTTTGTAGATTTACAGCTGATCATATATATCCTAGGCTATCAGTCCCTAATTAATTTTAAATGTTGTGCATTTCTGCCTTGTGTCATTTGTCACCTTTGTCCGGGTTGTCCTTCATTGAACAGAAATCCTCAACGTGACATACTCAAAGTCCATCTTTCCCCACAGTTCATTCAAACCATAGCTTGTACTCTGGAGGTCTTGCATAGGAAGTCCTTCCATGGCCACAAGATAATCTCCTATAACTTCATTATGTTTCTGTTTTTCTTCCGCATTTAGGTCTTTGATGCATCTGCAGTTGGACTTTGCTGTACCACTAGTTGGGCATCTAATTTGTTCCTTCTCCCTGTAATGACCCAGTTTCCCCAACACCTAAATAATCCTTCCTTTCCCCACTGAAATACGGTGCCCCCTTTAGTGTTTATGAAGTTCCCACAGACACGTGCGTCTGTGTTTAAGCCCCCTCTTTGCTTCTTTGGTGCAGCATTCCAACTTTGTTCATGGGACAGTGGCTTTGCAGTATGTCAATATGTGATGGAATGGGATATCTCTCTTTGCTCCTTTTTTTCTCAGTTGATTTTGCTATTCACAGACCTTTATTCTACAAAATGAGTTCACCGAATCCTTCAAAAAAGCCCAACTGGAATTGAGATTGAGACTGAGTTGGATTTATGGATTAATTTGGAGAAGTTTGACATCTTTTAAGTATTATGTCATCCCATCAAAAGCATGAAATGGCTACTTGGGGGGGGGGTTTAAATCTTTTAACGATTAATTTTTTTTTTCCACAGAGGTCATGTGCTTTCTTTATAGGTTACTTTCAAGACACTTCATGGCTTTCTTGTTCTTGTATAGGATAAATTTTTTATTGCCATTATGTTTTCTGCTTATTGTTCACATAGAAAAATCTACTGACTTTTTTTTTAAGTTCTTTTGCATTCAGTAACCTTGCCGAGCTTTCTTATTGGTTCCAATAATTTATTGATTCTGGGTTGTTTGTTTGTTTTATGTGTCTATAACTTTCTTTCCTTGGACTGCTCTCATCTAATTTAGGGATCAAGATTACACAGATAATCTGGTAAAACTAATTAAATGGTTTCTTTTGTTCTTCTCCTTCTTTTGAAATAACTTGTATAAGATGAGAGTTTTTCTCTGTCTTGAAAGCTTGATAGAATTCACTTGTAAAACCATCTGGGCCTCGACCTTTTTGTAACAAAGAGACCTAGATTACTATTTCAGTAACTTTAAAATGTATAGTGTTCGATTCAAGACCAATTACTTCTTCCTGAGTAAATGTTTGCTCTTTTATTCTTCCAAAGATTTGTCTTGGTTTTCAAATGTGTTACCTTTCAGCTTTTCCTAATACTTAAAAATCCTGTTGGCATTTTTCTCGTATCGGTAGGTGTTTTCCTCAGTTTTAATCTGTATTTGATTATTTGTATTGAGTTACCTATCGTAATCGAACTTTTTGAAGAAACAATCTTTTGTTTCATTAATTTTTTTTTTTTCTGTTGCTATGGTTGTTTCCTCGACTTCACTGATTCTTGTCATTAAAGATTGACTCTAACGATGAGTCTCTGTAACACTTCTACCACCTTTTGGTTACACAAAGAATATTCAGTTTCCCAGCACTACGTTTTGACTATTGCAAGATATTATTTTTAGGCACTCTGAGTTTTCTCTTCTCAAAATAAATCATCCCCAGGAGTTCTTTCTTTTTTTTTTTTTTTAATTTTTTTTTTTTTAACATTTATTTATTTTTGAGACAGAGAGAGACAGAGCATGAACGGGGGAGGGGCAGAGAGAGAGGGAGACACAGAATCGGAAGCAGGCTCCAGGCTCTGAGCCATCAGCCCAGAGCCCGACGCGGGGCTTGAACTCACGGACCGCGAGATCGTGACCCGAGCTGAAGTCGGACGCTTAACCGACTGAGCCCCCCAGGCGCCCCCCCCAGGAGTTCTTTCAACTGCCCTCACGCGGGACTATCTCTGGTCCCCAGGCCTCTTTCCTCTGGGCTTTTCCAATCTGCCAGTGATTCTCGTAAATGGCAGGGCTCAGGATACAGGACACGTCTCCAAAAGTGGTGAAACGGAGCTGAGTGAGAAAAAACCACCTCTTTCCTTTTAAATGTTTTAGATTTAGTACTCCCACCCGAGTGGGCACTAACTCCATTAGCCAACACCTCACAGTAGGACTCACCTTGAACTCAGGGCTGACCCACACCCTGTCTCTGCATGCTAGTGACTGGTTGATTCTGACTCCTCTTCTGTTCTTGAGGAGTTGGAGGAACTGACTCATTTTAGGTGGGAGCTATTCTTTCCCCCCAACTGTTCAGTTCTCTTCATTCATAACCTCAACAAATATGTATGTAATAACTACGTACCAGACCGTGGAGATCCAGCAAGAGGACACGGCCCATCACCGCCCATTTCCCAGGGGAGTTTGCTGCTGGAATTTTTGAATGAACCCAAATCCATTCATTAATTCATCCATTTGGCAGACACAGAGTTAAACTCTACTGTTTACTGGGTGCTTCCTTCTTTCCCCTTTTGCCCATCACTTACCCTCATGCCCACCCCGCCACCCCCAGCCGTGCGAGGAGTTGTAGAGGTGAGGGAGAGGGGAGCGAGGCCAGGCCATTGGTGAGAACCTCCTTCCCTGACTGGAACCCAGAGCCACAGCCCAGCCCCAGGGTCTCCCAGCAAGATACCTCCCATTTCAGCCACGAGAGAGGACAGCCAGGATCCAAACTGGCCCTCCAGCCACATCAAAGGCACTGCTGGGCTCTGGGAAAGCAGAGAAATCCTGTCGGTTCCTCTTGGGAGAGAGAGTGCCTGAAATCTGAGATTTCTTCTCAGTGTGTCTGCCAGTCAGGCACCAGAGCTTGGGGCTGGAAGGGCCATCCCCCCATTTTACAAGGGTGGAGACTGAGGCCTCTGCCGGCCCGGCCACGGGCCCGGGGCAGGGGGCTTTGCTGGCATTCTACCACACCCCAAGTCAGTTTCATCATGGAGGTTGTGGTGGGGGCCAGGACCCAGGTGGGGTCGATGGGCCTCCTCCTTGGGCTCGGCAGCCCTGAGAAGCCAGAAAAGGGCTTCTGGAAAAGAGATCCCGGAAAGGGGCGTCACCCCAAGGGTGGGGAGGCTCGTCAGAAGGGGGAGAGGCTTATCACAAGAAGCTGCTGGGACCAGGCTCTGCGATGACACAGGGGAGGTATGAAGAGGTGGTCAGGCTGGGCCAGAAACTAAGCTTCCCTTGGGTGGGCAATTGAATACCGAAGTGTAATACAGCGGGTTGCTTCCTGTCTAGGAGATAGTCTGCTTGGATCTGCTCCTTTCTGCTCACCTTCACAGCCCCCTTCTGGCCCAGGCCATCCGTGACTCTCCACGAGGTCCTCTTCTCGGGAGGTAGCCCACCATCCCTGCCAGCGAAGGGAACGGGGGTGGCCACACGGTCTGGGGGCTTATCAGATGTGCAGGATCTCAGGCCTCACCTCAGACCTCCTGAACCAGAATGTGTATCGTACCAAGATCCCGTGTGTGCATTTAAAATCTAGGGGCGCCTGGGTGGCTCAGTCGGTTGAGCGTCCGGCTTTGGCTCGGGTCGTGATCTCGTGGTTTGTGAGTTCGAGCCCCGCGTCGGGCTCTGTGCTGACAGCTCGGAGCCCGGAGCCTGCTTCGGATTCTGTGTCTCCCTCTCTCTCTCTCTCTGCACCTCCCCTGCTCATGCTCTGTCTCTCTGTCTCAAAAATAAATAAAACATTAAAAAATAAAATAAAATAAAATAAAATAAAATAAAATAAAATAAAATCTGGAAAGTTCTGCCATAGACTCTAAGTTCTGCCATAGACTGGCGTGTCCGTCTTAGCCACGGCACCGACATGGCAGTTTGAGAAGCACGTGTCTGGGAGCAACTCCCCCAGTGTGGCTCTGGGCCTGGCTTTTAAACCCTGCACCTCTGTTTTGTCGTCCATAAAATGGGGATGACGATAACAGTCTGTGCCTCAATAGAGCCATGTGGGGGGTTGAAGAGGTGGACACAGAGAGGGCTGGTCCATGGTTATCAGTATTTCTGGCCCACTTGGAGCATTTTCTACACCTTCCTGGTCCCCGAGGTCATAGGCTATGTTCTGGCTTTATTCAGGTGCCTGCCTTGCCTTTGGTGTTCATCGTTTCTCCTTATTTGTTGCCCAGATACCACAGTGATGTCATTGTGGGGGTGGGCGATACAATCGTGCGGAGGACTGCTCGGTGCCCCCCATCCCTTACAGCCACGCTCCTTTCCGTTAGTGTGTTAACTAATACTCTTCATTAGTCAACACATCCAGCCAGTATTTATTGAGCATCTACTATATGCCAGACTTCGCTTCAGGTGCTAGACTTAAGAGCAATGAAGAAAGACAGACAGAATCCCTGCCCCCTCCCCATCCTCATACACCTTATCATCTAATAAAGAGAGACAGATATGAAGGTAAGTAAACAAACACGCAGGGTAATTCAGTGTGGGTTCAGGGTCGCATGCTTCCCTTTTTTTTTTTTAAATTTTTTGATGTTTATTTATTTTTAAGAGATAGAGCATGAGCAGGGGAGGGGCAGAGACAGAGGGAGACACAGAATCGGCAGGAGGCTCCAGGCTCTGAACTGTCAGCGCAGAGCCTGACGTGGGGCTTGAACTCACGACCTTGAGATCAAGAGCTGCACGCTCTACCGACTGAGCCAGCCAGGCGTCCCTGGCCTTTCTTTCTCAGTCAACTCCAGCCAGGAGGATGTCAGGCTGGATGTGGGCCAGCCATCACCACGAAGGGAGAACTTCTCAGAACGTAGGAAGAACAGAGGCAAAAGCCCAGAGTCTGAGAGGCAGAGACCAAGTCCTAGAAAGACTGTAAAAGCCTCCCTCACCTGTCCCTTGACTTCTAAGTTTTCCACTGAAGACAATTTGTGCTGTTTTCCCGGTCCCTTCTCAGAGAGACGTGAGGTTCTCTCTGTTGTCACAGAAAAAAAAAATGGGGGCAGTACGTTGCAATATGGGAGACAAAGATAAGGAATTAACGCTCTCCCAGAGTAGCACTCAACCGGCGACACTCAGAAGCTGATGGGTCCATGCCCCGGCAGCCTCGCCTCTCGTGCGGGAGAGTCCTGAGTGCAGGTTCTTCCATGGCTCCCAGGGTCCCCTAGCGGGAGCCAGTTCCGATTCCTGCCGTGATAGCTGGCTTGCTAACACCGACCTCGATAGGCTTCCCTATAGGTGCTTCCTGGATCACCTCCCAGAGAAACAACACACGCTCTGTCCCTCACTTCGGGGTCTGCTTCCGAGGGAACCCCGCCTAAGACACCTCCCTCCGCCGATCGTAGGCGTCGAATGGGGGAATGCGTGGCGTGGTGCTCGCGTCTAGGGGGCCCTCAATGGACGGCAGCTGATCTTCTTCACCTCTTTGCTTTTAAAATTTTTTTTTTTCATCGTTTTTTATTTATTTTTGGGACAGAGAGAGACAGAGCATGAACAGGGGAGGGGCAGAGAGAGAGGGAGACAAAGAACCGGAAACAGGCTCCAGGCTCCGAGCCATCAGCCCAGAGCCTGATGCGGGGCTCGAACTCACGGACCGAGAGATCGTGACCTGGCTGAAGTCGGACGCTTAACCGACTGCGCCACCCAGGCGCCCCTCACCTCTTTGCTTTTAAAGCACCTGCTACACTCCCTGCACCTTTTATCTTAAGGGACCAGGAGGAAAGCCAAGCAGCTTAGGCAGGTAAATATTTACGATAAAGTAAATATTTACGATAAAGCTTACTGATGTCAAAGATGTGTGGGTAACACACGGTTAACAATAAATACAATGGGAGTGCCTGGGTGGCTCGGTCGGTGGAGCGTCCAACTTCGGTTCAGGTCATGATCTCATGTTGCGGGAGTTCGAGCCCCGCGCTGGGCTCGCTCCTCTCAACGCTGAGCCCGCTTCGAATCCTCTGTCCCCATCTCTCTCTGTCCCTCCCTCGCGCGCTCTCTCTCTCAAAAATAAACACTAAAAAATAAAATAAAAAGTTAATATACTCTTCAACACTCTTTACTCTAGATTCCATATGACCAGGTGACTCGCAAAGAAAGCTTTCACTGTGGTGAGCTCCACTAGGCATAACCAACCAATGGTGGCAACTTAAGAATGAGGGTACTTCCCTCCCAGGAATGCTGGTTGAGGTTTTCTTTTTTTCTTTTAACACTTTTTTTTTTTTTTTTTTTTTTTTTTTTTTGGAGAGACAGAGAGAGATAGCATGAGCAGGGGAGGGGCAGAGAAAAAGGGAGACACAGAATCTGAAGTGGGCTCCAGGCTCGGAGCTGTCAGCCCAGAGTCCGACGTGGGGCTTGAACTCACAGACCATGAGATCATGACCTGAGCCAAAGTCGGACGCTCCATGGACTGAGCCACCCAGGAGCCCCTACACGATTTGATTTTTAATGGTGGCTCTGTTAAACGGACTGCTCGTAAAATTCCTGAAATTTAACTATTGGCTCTCGGGGGTCAGTGCAGGCGGGCTCCCGCACGGCACTGCCACCGGGCCTCCACGGAGAGCCTTCGGTTCCCGGGCCTCACCTATAAGGCCACCGGACGCTTTCCAGGCAAAGCCAGACGTGCTCCGGGTAGCTCTGAACTTGGAAGGCCCACCGTGGAGCCGAGTGGGGCTGGGTCTCTTCCCAGGGCAGGCGGGGCCCTCTCTCCTGCCGCCTCCGGCCAGAGCGCTCGGCCGTCAGGTGGCTGTCGAGGCTGTCCAGGTCGGGGGCAGCTACGACACCTGGGAGCCCCACACAAGCAGCTGCAGCAGACGCGCAGGCTTCTCCAAACCCGTATTCCTCCAGGGCGCAGCTGTCCGGGAGCGCGATCCTGCTTTTTGGATGGGAGGCCCGAGAAATTTACAATAAAAATCAAAACAATTTTACATGGGGGGGGGGGGGATCATTTCATGGGAGAGCCAAGGGCCCCAAAGTTTCTCTCTTCACAGGCTTAACTAGCAGGGCTATTATTTTTGTGGCCCTCCGGAGAGATTCCTAGAGGGCTGCCTTAAAGTGACAGTCCTGGCCGCTGAGCCTGGCCGGGCCCTGGAGGGAGCCTCCTGAAAGTTCTGACATCCCAGGCCCCGAGTGCTGGCAGCCGGGGACGGAAAGACACATCTCACGGTCCATGAGGATAGGCACCTGCAGGACAGGGAGATCTGCTCCAACACAGAAGAGGCACCAACCCAGTTCCTTGTTCAACACGCAGGCAGCACGGGCGGTGTGTGATCCGCTATTCCAAACACTTTACGGGCACGACGTCTAAACCTCGTGGGCCAGGTACCATGAAGCCCATTTTACAGATGAGTCCACGGAGGCCTCAGAAGGGTAAGGGATCGAATTTGAACTCGGGCAGTCTGGTTCCGGGGTCCACGCTCCTGGCTGCGGGGTCGCTCGTGAAGGTGGCCAAGAGGCAGAGTCGTTGGGCGCCTCCCTGTGGCTCAGTTAGGCTGGAGTGGGAGGGGTGAGCGTGGAGACGCGAGAGCGCGAGCGGGGACCACGCTTCACGTACGTACGCGCGCACACCCACATTGGCACGTATACGTGCGCACGGCCATGTCTGTGTGCGCGTAACCGCGAGCACATGCAGGCACACACTCGTGCGCACACACGCACAGCCACGTATGCGCGCACACGAGCTCTATCTTTACTCCGAGGGCCGTGGCAGGTGCTTGGAAGGGGAGAGCGTCAGCAGCCGATTTGTGCTTTGGGAAGCTCGTTCTAGCCAGGGGGCCTGTGGGGAGGTCACTTCTCCGAGCCTCAACTTCCTCCTCCGGGAAACGAAGGACTCGTTTCTCCTGCGATGAACGTGAAAGTTCCTTGTAAGCCACAAACCTGATGGTGCGTGAGCCATGTTTTCAGAAGCCCGCGTCCTTGTCGAGAGAGTAAATTGTGGAAGTTACACAACGTGGCTCTGCACACCTTGTGTCCGCGTGAGGGTGGTGGTGAGGCGTGCGTGTGTGCGCGCGCGCGCGTGTGGGTGTGTACCAGGAGTATGTGTAGCAAAGGAGGAAACAGGACGGGTAAGAAAAATGTGCGGGGTCACCCAGCAAGTTTACGACTGAGCTACGATCTGAATCCAGGCCTGTCTGACTGCGATCCTTGTGTTTCCTGCCTGATGCCTCAAGGCTCGGGAAACACCCAAAAGTCAAGGTTACAGAATATTTTTCCCCAGGCCACTTGTCTCCTCTGACCATTTGACATCCCCATCCCAGCGGCAGGGCCAGCGGGCACTTCCAGGAGGCCTCGCGGGACAGCTCTACACGCCGTTAACCACAGGCGACCCTTGTCAACCCCAAAAGTATCGATGCGTATTCTGCATAGCCTGGCAAGCTGTAATGTGCCTTCGTCTGTCCCTCCCTCTTTCCTGACTTTCCTAGTCCTACGAGAGAGGCTGCACCGCCGTCCCCCCCGTAGGAGGAGCCTCTGGACATAGGAACAAGGGGGGCGGGTTTGCGAGGCTTGCACATTGGATCAGACCTGGGCTCGACTGCGGGCCTCATCATTTCCTACCTGTCAAATGGGCACAAAGGAACAATTGTTAACACTAGGTCACCTCTGAGACACACGGAGCCCCGTTCTGGATCAGAAGATGGGCACGATGAGTGCTGAGGAGGGGGCGAGCGTAGGCGAACAGCCCTCCGGGGCGGGAACGGTGTAGGTGGGAGAGTTGCGCAAAACGGAGCGATTGGCCTGTCTCTGGCCTCCCGAGAGATGGTCCCAGCTGTTACGGAGAGCTGCCAGGGCCACTAAAGAGACCTCTGAGTCCACAGGTCCTGATGCGTGGAGGGCAACAGAGCATGGAGAGAACAGGGGCCACAGACGCAGGAAGGTCGCGGAGTTGCAAAGACACGGGCTTGAGTCCCGAGCTGTTAACCCGTTTCCCGAGCCGCCTCGCCACATTCACACCGCCTCTCTGAGCCCCGGTTCCCTCTTCCCTGAAGGGGAGATGATTACACCCACCTCTCAGCTCGCGTGGCGGTTGCAGGCTGTGTTAGGAAAAGGCCAGGCACCGAGCAGACGTTTGAGAAGGAGCAGCCCCCCAGGGGAGGCGGGTGGGGGGGGGGAGCGGGTTATTGTCGTTTGGACATTTCCCGTCACTGAGGCAGGGAACCCACGCAGCAGGGCCTCGGGAAAACTCCAGACTGCCTGCGGGGAGGAAAAGCTTCCAGCACCTCCTTTCCAGCCGGCACTTGGGGCTTCACTTACCTCTCCGAAAATTAAATTAAACCCTAACAGTAGTACCATTGTGGCTTCTGCATCGCTGGCCTTGCCAGAGAATCGTCTTTAATATCCACCGCTGACAGGATGGAATTAGCTGCATTGTGTTTTTCTTTTTTTTTTTGTTTGGGTTTTTATTTCTCGTTGTAACTTTCATCCCCCACCCCCCCCCCCCCCCCCCCCCCCCCCCCCCCCCCCAGGGGTGTAAGCTGGTGTTTAATCGCATCCTGAGAGCACCGGGCAGCTCTTCAGTAGGACGGGGGGGAGGCCTTGGCCCCCCGAGCCGACCAAGGTGAGTGCTCCGTGAGCGGAGGCAGAGGGAGTTTCTGTTGGTCTCCCCCGCATCCGAGTCGGCCAACACAGGTTCTCCAGGCACAAGAGAATCAGTGAAGAATTATGGTTAAGCCTCCTGGTCATTATCCTCATTAGAGGTAACCGGAGCCCGGCTGGCCCGAACGCAGCTCTAAACCCCACTAAGACGGGACACACTCGGGAAGAATACGCTGTGTGTAATTTAATAATCCTGGAAACAAGTCCGCATTCTTTTTTGTCTCTGGCCCAGAGGAGAGGTAATTCCCGACGCAGCCAGGGAAGCAGAACCGTGCAGACTCGAGAGAAAGGCCTAGATGGGGTGGACAAGAAGGACTTGGGATTTGGAAGCGGTGCCCTTTCTCCTAGGTGGAATCGCGACATCCCGTTCCTCCGTGCCCCCCCGGCAAGGCCTCCTCGAGCCCTTCAGAACCTTCCAGAACCTTCGCGTGCATCAGAGAACACAGGCCCGGCCCGAGACACTTGTGTGGCAAGTGGGGAGGCGGCCGGCTCTCAGCCCCACTCTGCCCGCTTCAGAGAATGCCTGTGTAGATGGCCCCCGCCCCCATCGCCCCCGGGCACACTGATGGCACCTCACGGTTCACAGAGCACTTTCGCATCCTTCCCCTTTCGGATTCTCCCACAGTCCCGTGGGCGAGGCGAGGTGGGATCGTTACAGCCATTTCACAGATGGGAAAGTGGAGGCCCAGGGGTGTGAAGTGGCCTACTGAAACCACAGGGCTTCCCAGGACCACGGCTGAGCTGGAACTGACCCCGAGTCCGGGGAACCCTTTATGTGTCCTCCAAGGCTATTAGTAAGGGCTGAGTTGCGTGCACCCCCAAATTTATATGCCGAAGCTCTTACCCCAGCGCCTCAAAATGTGACCGTATTCAGAGACTTTAAAGAGGTGATTAAGTTAGCGCGAGGTTGTTAGGGTGGCCCTGATCCAGTCTGACTGGTGTCTTTACAAGAAGAGATCCAGACACAAATATACGGAGAAGGTGGCCGTCTACAAGCCAAGGGGCGAGGCCTCGGGAAGAAACAACTCTGCAAACACCTTGACCTCGGACGTCCAGCCTCCAGAAGGTGAGGAAATCAACGTCTGCTGTTGAAGCCACCCATCTGTGGGATCTGTTATGGCAGCTCAAGCAGACGAATGAAGGCTGTGCTAGGCCTCCCTGCCTCCATGGAGTCTGCTCTGTTAAGCTGGCCTTCATTTCCTTTGTTGGCTCCCTGCCCCCCTTTCTGCCCTGGCCAGCACTTGACATCCCCCTCTTGGGACTGAGACCTGACCTGTGGGGGGCAGCAGTGGGTGGGGCACAACAGGCCCCCAAACCACGGTTACCCATTGAGGCACCTGTATGATAGAGCTTGAGGCTTCTTAAGCCAAGGGGATTTTTAGGGTGTCCTTTCTCACTAACTTGTGGCTTCATTCTCATTTATGCTGGGTCATCTGCATGTGTTCCAAGAGTGCTAGAAATCTCTACACCTTGGGGCGCCTGGGTGGCTCAGTCGGTTGAGCATCCAACTTCGTCTCGGGTCACGGTCTCGCAGTCTGTGAGTTCGAGCCCCGCGTCGGGGTCTGTGCTGACGGCTCGGAGCCTCGAGCCTGCTTTGGATTCTGTGTCTCCCTCTCTCTCTCTCTGCCCCTCCCCCGCTCATGCTCTGTCTCTTTCACTCTCAAAAATGAGTAAATGTTAAAAAAAATGTCTGAAACATTAAAAAAAAAAAAAAAAGAAATCTCTATACCTGGAAACATGACTTCTGGAAGAACTCTTGGTAAATTTCATTCTTAGCATCACATATAGGTATGTGGGGATAGTACGTACAAAAACACATGTGGATATGCTCCATGGTTGATTTTCTGGTACCAAGTTATCTGTTAAAAATTACATATTTTTGGGGGCGCCTGGATGGCTCCGTCGGTTAAGCGTCCGACTTTGGCTCAGGTCATGATCTCGAGGTTTGTGAGTTTGAGCCCCACACGGGGCTCTGTGCTGACAGCTCGGAGCCTGGAGCCTGCTTCGGATTCTGTGTCTCTCCATCTCTCGGCCCCTCCCCTGCTCATGCTCTGCGTCTCTCTGTCTCTCAATAATAAATAAACGTTAATTTAAAAAATTAAAAAAAAATTACATATTTTTGTATTCGTATTCATATTTCGTATTTTCACCATACGAATAAACTTCTATGTTAAAAAAATTATTTTTACTGTTTATTTATTTTTGAAAGAGAGAGAGACAGAGTACGAGCGGTAGAGAGAGAGGGAGACACAGAATCCGAAGCAGGCTCCAGGCTCTGACCTGTCAGCACAGAGACCGACGCGGGGCTCGAACCCACGAACCGTGAGACCATGGCCTGAGCCCAAGTTGAAGTCAGACGCCCAACCAACTGAGCCACCCAGGTGCCCCTAAACCTCTAGGTTTTATGTCCCAGCCTGTTTGCCCTCAGCATATGAACCTACCAAAATAAAGACATGTTCCCCCCAGTTTTCTCTTCTAAAACTCCGTTGACACATCATTAAAAGAGGTGAAATTACTATGATATTCATCACGTTTTGACCTTGATATTTTCAGCGTTCTCCTTTAAGGTGTTTTGAAGCTTGCATGTTAGACCCTTGAAGGAGGCAGAATCTTCGAGACCAATAAACTACTTTCCAGCAACCACTTTTCCTGCAGCTGCGTCTGCCTGTCCCCCCTGTCCACACAGGGTGTGTCAGTCCATAGACGTGAGCACAGAGTGAAGAGTATACAGCAGGTACTTAATAAAGGCTGGTACTTCTCCCCCCCCCCCCCCCCCCCCCCCCCCAAGGCTATGTCCAGCTTGTTGGCTCCTGGTCCACCTGGGCGAATCTACAGGAGTCACCAAGTGGCAGCCTGTCACGTGGAAGCAGGGGGTGGTCTTGACTCAATGCCCCTTGCCCCGCCCTCCAGCATCCCATTCGAACCTGGGAGGGTGGGCACTCTGGCCGGGAACGTCCATGAAGCCTCCTGGTGCAGAGGTGGCGGGGGCAGCTGTCCCAGCCTGAAGCCACAGCAAAACCCAAAGGGCTCTGGTCCAACTGGGGGTCAACCTGGGCCGGCCTCGGCTGCTCGTGACTTCACAGGGTGTGGTCACTGGGACCCCCAGCAAACAAGAACGCGGCCCACAGACAGGGCAGGGCAGGGAGATTCCCGTCCAAGAGAAGTAGCCAGGGGCTCCCGTTGAGACATTTATGACTTGGGGCTGGGATGGCAGGGCCGAGGGGTGAGCGGGCACAGCCTAGAAGGGCAGGGAAGGCTTTGCAGAGGGGTCACATTTTCAAATGAACTTGGCGGCGGACGAGAGCCCGTAGGTAGGGAATCAGCCTTGCCCTTCACGCTGTTTCAGCATCTTGGTGCGTGCCCTTAACCTGACTCTCCACGCACTGACTCTGTGACCTTGGCTCCGTGACCTTGGCCGAGTCTCCCCGCTGAGAGAGGCAGGAAAAGCCAAGCGAGGTTCCTATTGGCTCCCGGGACCGCCGTGGCAACAGCGTGAGTGGGTTGGCTGGCCTTTGCGGAGGTCGCCGCGGGGGCAGGTCGTGCAGGGAACCAGCAGGATGGAGGACCACCCTCCCCAAAAGTGAAAGCAAGAACCGAGGAGAAAGTGGCTGTCCCTGGGGAGAAGCCCGCCTTCCCCAGCAGCCGGCCAGGAATGTGCTGACGGGGTCTGAACCCTGTCCCCAGCGGTGCCAGGGCCCTTTGGTCCCGTTCTTTAATAAAAAGAGCATAAAAAGAGCGTCTGTCTTGTAGACCAGAGCGCCCTTCCTTCCCGCGTGGGCCCTGGCCGTACCTGAGCTGGATAAACAACGCTCCGGCCTCAGACTATTGAATTAGGCCGCTCCTGGCGTTGCTGTCGTTGGCAGAGCAACTCCTCTGTGATTGTTATCAGCTATAATCAAATCTGGAGGGTGGCTGGAATGCTAATACCTTCCCCAGCAGCGTGTCCTTCGGCAGACACAGGCGAGCGACTCCCCCGTTCCTTGTCCGAGTCGCCCCGGCGGCTCCGATCCGTGGCATTGTCTCGACCGGGTGGTTCCGTAAACGTGTGCTGTCAGTGGGCCAGCTGGTCAAGCCAGGTCATGCTGTGTCCCAGGAGAGCCCCCTCCCCCCACCACGCCACTCCTAGGCTTTGTGTCTGATGGGGCAATGAGAAGGTGACAGTGATGGATCGGGGGCCCTGCCCCAGCCCTGCTAGGAGGGTGCACAGGTGAACCCAGGTGGGCTCGAAATGCGATCCCTTTGGGCCCCGATGGAATTCATTCATTTATTCGTTCGCTGAACAAAGGTGGGTTGCACCCTTCCCCATGGGGCACAGCCAAGAATAAGAGGAGGCTCCTGACCTCCCCGGTTCACAATCAGGGCCGGCTCTCCAACTGACGTGGCACAGACATTACTCCATGTGTGTTACAGACACCAGGATGTGTGCAAGATGGAGGTCTGGGGAGCATTCCAGAGGACTTCCTGGAGGAAGCTCCATGAAAGAGGAATCCAGGGCAGGGTGGTGAGGGGTGGGTGTTGTGGCAAGACACTCTACTCAAGGACCTTTGGGAATCCCAGCAGAAGGGTTTGAATTGTCACCAGATGCCTGGGACAAACAGAAGTCATACCCTCAACATGGGGTAGAAGAAAGGAGGGGGATCTCATGGTCCCCCGTGTTGAGGAGCGTGGCTCCCTCCTTGCCAGAAACGGGGACGTGGGGAGGAGGACTGGAGGGAAGGGTTTAGCCAGAGATGCAGCGGTAAGAGGCTGTGAGGCTGATCGCTAACCTGGCCGGAAGAGGTATACGTCTTCTCCTGACTTGGTGCGCTTGGCAAGGCCCTGACAAGGACGGTTGGGCTGGCCTCTGTTTCATGCCCAGCAGGGGCCCGGAGTCCTCCCCGGTGATTTCCTAGGCCCAGAGGCTCGGCCATGAAAGAGGCAGATTGTTGGGGGACCGCACACAGCCTGTGGGACACGTCAACCCCCAGAAAGCTTATACTGTGGAGAGAGGACACAGGTGGATGGCAGGGAAACACAAAACCTAGGAAGGGAAGAGCACGTCCAAGTATGACCAGTGCATCTCCTGTCACTTGCTAGCTTGATGAGGCCACTGGAGAAGTGGTTAGGAGACAAGACCCTGGAGCCCAAATGCCCGTGACCAGGTCCCGGCCCTGCCACGTGCTCCTGGTCACATTGGGCAACGTGCTTAATGTCCTGGTGCTTTGGACTCCTCAGTCCTGCTCCATGAAATGGGGATTATCATGGGGCCCGACTCAGTGTTTGGCACATAGGTGCATGTACAAGTTCAATGGCTCACAATGGTGCCTGGTATACACCAAACTGCACAAAGGTGCCGGGTTGTTTGTTGCTGGTGCCCTGGGTTGAGAAGGAATCTGAGGTCCATTGGGCTCTATGGCTCTGGGACCAGGAGGAGTGGGGGATGCACTTTGTCTCATCATCCCGAGTGACTGGCTGGCTCTGCTCTGAGTCTCCTTGTCACAGCTCTGACCCGCATCTCCTAAACCTCCTGGCCCTTCCTCTGCTCTCTTGACCTCGTTCATTCATTCTTTCCCTTGGCCGTTGGGGTGGCAGGATGGGGGCTGGACAAGGGTGGGAAGTGGGCTGGAGGGGAGGGACGAGGAGCCTCTGCCTGGAGTGTCCCTCCCACGTCTAAGAGGGGCACACACGCAAGTCAATTCCAAGAACACTGGCCTGGGAGTCTCTGCCCGCTCCACCTCACTGTGGGTCCATAGGCAAGTCTTGGGGCTCAGTTTGTCTCAAAGAAGAGACCTCAGCAATAAGACACACGTGGACGGTCTCTGGTTAGGGCTTGGGGTCTATGGCCCATCCATTCAGACTTGTCCTCCCTGAACCCTGAGGACCCTCCAGTCGGTCCCCTCTTGCCCG
>NW_026057582.1:9287219-9325562 GCF_023721935.1 Panthera uncia | reverse complement strand
CCTCCCTGAACCCTGAGGACCCTCCAGTCGGTCCCCTCTTGCCCGGGGTTGGGGGGCAGGGAGGACAGCTCGGCAGTGTGGAAGGGAAAGGCCCAAGCTCGGGTACTTTGGATTCCAAAGCCAGAGTTACTACTGCGACCCTGAGACAACATTTAGCCTCTCAGAGCCTCAGCCTCTCCACCTCTCAGAGGGGGTAACGGTCAAGGAGGCAGGTACGCAGAAGTAGGGGCTCGAGTTGAGGCTGGAAGGAGAGGTAGAGACCTGTATCTCCTTGAACAAACCCTCCTGGGCAACCAGCCTGTGCTGTGAGAAGCCTCCAGTAGACCCCGGCTTCCTCTGCCTTGACCCCGTCTGCAGCCCCAAACCTTCTCCCAGCAGGGCCAGGCCAAACCTTATCTCTGGGAGGACTTTCTCTGCCCTTCTGAGTCCAGCTCCAGCCACACCTCCTCTGAGCAGGCTTCCTGACCACTCTAGCCAGGAGCCTGCCCATCACCTGCTCCTAGAACAGCCTTCTCCGTCTTCCTGGTGCAACCAACTCCTTTCCTTCATTCAAGACCAAGTTCAAAGCCCTGCAACTCAGGTATTCTTCTTGCCTTTACTCTTGGCAAGAGGAAGTGAACAGCACACAGTCAGTCATGGGCACTTTGCTGGCTCCAAACCCATGCGACTCCTGAGCTCGCGCAGCACAGCCGGCCCCCAGAAGGACAGCTAAGGAGCCAAACTCTTAATGTGCCTGGGGCAGCCTGGTTTCACGTTCATCCGTGTTGCTCCATTTTATCCCTCCAGTGTGACCTCGTGGGACACACATGGGACAAGGATGTTTAGGCTCACTTTTTAAATAAGGAGAAAAATCCAGGGCTGTTCACAGCGGCCCTGGGTCCCCAGCTCACCTCCAGTGCCTCAACTATAACATTTATCCTGAATGATGCAAGAGGCAGAACGGAAACGCTCCCTCCCAAGCACGAAGGAAGGAGGCAAAATGTCCCCCCTGGGTGGCTGTGCTCACAGTCTGTCCTCCTCCCCACTGGTAGGTCCACCGATGACCAGTTATCAGGCAGATGGCGCCAGGTCACTCCGGGTGTGAGTGGCTGGGACGAGGCTAGAGGGAGCCCAGTCCAACTGATCCGCCTGACTGTTTGGATCGGAACTCCCGCCGGGACCAGGGGCTTAGCAGATTTGTGCCGCAGGGTAAGCCTTCCAAAGACCTGCTTTGATGAGGTGGAGGAATTTCTCACACCTTATCTCCCATAATCCCCATCCAGCCCCAAGGCCGGCATTATTATTATCCCCAGTTTACAGATGAGCAAACTGAGGCTCAGGAGGTGCTAACAAGCTGCCTAGACCACGTGGGTCATAAGGCAGAAGCAGAAGTTAAGGTGGGACTTGGCCTTCCCGCTTTTCCCTCCGCTGCGCACCCCTCGAGAAGGCTCGTGTGACAAGCCCAGAAACTGCTACATAGACCCGGGTCCACCCCGCTCCGCAATCCTGTCCTGGATGGGATTCTAAAACGTCCAGGGCGTGGGGCACTTTCTGCATTATTACAAAGACCTTTTGCAGGAAAGAAATGCTGTCCCCTCAAGCGGCGATGGTTTCTACCTCGGAATCTTTCTTGTCAACGCGAAGAATGCCATCCTACCTGGAGAAGAGACGCTTAAAAGCTTTGAACGTATCCACCGCGTCGCTAAAGTTCCAGGAGCCCTCAAGGCTGCCGACCCCAGACCACCAAGAAATACTCTATGCCAATTCGCCATAAATACATCACATGTCTATAATTATGTCCCTGGGCGGCGACTATGACATCACTTCAATACATCCTGGTTTTAAAAGTGACCTCTTGGGTCGCCTGGGTGTCTCAGTCGGTTAAGCGTCCGACTTCGACTTGGGTCATGATCTCACGATTCATGAGTTCAAGCCCTGCTTGCGATTTTCTCTCTCTCCCTCTCTCTCTCTCTCTCTCTGCCTCTCCCCTGTTCACACACACTCTCTCTCTATCTCAAAATAAATAAAAATAAAAAATAGAATGAAACTGGCTCTCCATTAAAAAAGAAAAAAAAGAAGCGTTCCTGTGGACACCATCTACTCATTCATGAAACGCCTGTCGGGAGTCTCCCAGGTCCCAGCCATAGGTCTGGGGGCTGGGTGACAGTGGGGCACAGAGAGCGTTCCCACCTTCCTAAAAGTCATATGTGGGACGGTCAGCAGACAGCGGTCCATGTCGTATAATCAGAGCTGCATGCAGGAGACAGGGGGAGCGCCGTGATGAAGACAGAAAGGGGTTTGGGGTTCTCAAGAGTTCACCACTCTGAGGGTGGCCGGGAGGTCAAACCTTGAAAGGCCAGTGTGGACCCTCCCATCTCTCTCTCTGAGGTAGGTAGACAAAGGACTATTGATTCCCATTTTCCAGCAGAGAAAATCCAGGCTCAGAGAAGTCAAGTCACTTACCCAAAGTCACACAGCGAATGATCCCCAGAGCCGGGGCTCTGTGGACCCCAAGTCTGGGGCTTACGCCTTCTCCTCTCGGACCCTCACTGCCTGCCGTATCTCCCCCTGCAATTTATTCAGTGGAGTAAAAACCCAGAGTTCACGTGGAAAAGCTGAAAAGGGTGCCTCGAACGGAATAAGGTATTCTTTTTCCATTCCGAAAGGGTCCCCGCCCATTCTGCCGGTGAAATAAAACACATCTAGGGATGGTCTGATGGTCGCGTGATGAAACCTTGGCGTGGAGCACTGGCAAACCTCACGTCCCGTCAATACTTTTTTTAGGAATGTCGTCACACCCAGAGCGTAAAAGCCACTGGCGATAAAAACCAGACTCGGCAGAGGGTGACGGGGGCATACGCGCGTGTGTGAACGTGATCACGCGCGTGTGCACGCGTGCGGGCGCCTCCACGCCTGCTGCTCGGCGCTTTCCTGCTCACGGTGACAGGGTCAGGGAAGAATTTTCTGTGACTAATTAGGTTTTAACTTGCCAGAGAGAAAGTGGACATTGGCAGCCTCTTGTATGAGTGAAACACAATTTGAACTACAGTGAACTTAATTTCCTTTGCACTGAAAGGAAAGAAAGATTAATGAAATATCCCCAAATCCATCCTGTTAGTTTTTATTAAATCAGCAAATGAAATTTAACCTCCAATTCTGTTAGAACGTCCTTTCCTGTAGATTGGGTTTCAACAAGCCTAAGTGAAATAGACACCCTCCCTCTAGAACAACATTTCGATATGAAAATTGCATTATTGCAGTCAACATCGGGTTACCTGAGGAACAGCCACTTGGAAAACGATTATTTCCACGGAGAACGCAGAGACACATACGTGGCCTCAGATCTGCAAGAGCCACAATGTTCTGGTTGTGGTGTTTCTGCAAGGCTGCCTCTCGCCTCTTTGCTAAATGCTAATAAAAAAAAAATCCGTTGAATTTTATGTCACAGCAGCTGTGACATAAAACAGGGATGAGAAAGAGGAGGGGAGCGAGGACAGCCAGAAATGATCTGGTTTGCACCTCTCCTTTGCCTCTCCCCCAGCGCCTCTCAATGCTTCAACGTGGCAACATCTACCCATTATCCGGATGTGCAAACTGAGGTCTTAGGGAGGCAAAGTATATTCATTAAGGACACAGATTTGCCGCTCAAACTCACTCAACTAACCTGCGATTGTTTCCTGGTTTTCGGGGCGGGACGTGTAGACGGTGGAACAACTCAGGGGTTAGGGGCGCCAAACCCCCATGGAGCGGAAAACGCGAGTGTAACTTCTGACTCCCCCGGATTAAACTACGAATAGCCTACTCTTGTCTGGAAGTCTTACCGATAGCACCAACACTCCATCAACACGTACTGTGTATGTTTATATTCCGTATTCCGACAGCAATACCTAACCGGTCCGGGGGTTTTTTGTCATTTCTTGGCTACGCGGTTCATCTGCTTTTTTCAGATTGTCGCAGATCTCCAAACACGTTTCTGACGCGCTTACTGAAAAACAAACGTGCAAGTCAGTAAGGGTCAGCTGTGTGTTCTTTTATTCATTTCCTGGACAAATAGAGACAAGCTAGGCATCACCCTGGGCTAGCGATCTGATGATCTCGGAAATTCCAAGCTTCCAAGCAGATGACAAGACTTACGACTTCGGTGCGGTCCTTGGCCATTCAAGACTTCTGTCACTGGACCCTCCTGGCCCCATGAGAGGGGATACTTAATGCCGCTTCTTAGGGTTCCAGAGAGGGGAAGTCACTGGTCCGGGGTCACGGACAGTGGGAGGCAGGGCTGGAACTAGGTGCCTAGGCTTCAGCCTCTGGGCCCAGGGCGAACCTCTTAACTGCAGTGTATCCAAAGGTGGCCATCGATCATGTCTGTATTCTTCTGTCCTTGTGGATCCTGTGCTGGGGGAGGGGAGAACACTTAGGATCACTTCAATGGGGTTTTCAAGTGAGTTACACAGAAAAGCCTAGACTCTTCTCAGTTTTCTGCAGTCGTCGGATTGAAGGAAAAGTATAAAATTGGAAGCGGTGTTTGAGGGAGGCTTGGGAACGATCTCTTTATTTCTGCAGGAGAGAGAGAGACAGCCTAGTCGTGTGTCTCCATGGGCCTGGGGGGCAGCACCTTCCTGAAGGATGGGAGAACCTACCAGACTTAGAGCTCGGCTCAGGAAAAGCTTCCATCGGCCAGAGCTGTCCTCGGATGGTGTGCCTGCTTTAGGGACAGATGAGACGCTTGTCGCTAGAGAACTGGAGGCCAGCTGACCACTTGCGGGGAGGGGAGTGGTTGCGATGCAGATGTGGCTGGTGCCTCCGTCATTCTGGGACTCTGCCTTGGGACGCTTCATGTCCACAGCTGTTCGGGATCCAGCCCAGCCACCCCAAGGACGAGGCACAGAGCAGCATGGAATGCGTTCAGGAGACGTGCCAACCGGGAGAGAATTTCTTCTCTGGCCTGCCCCCTGTGGTGGAGCGCGGGGCACTGCCACTGACCGCCTGTGGGCAAGTGACAGACACCTGTGAGCCACCTGTGAGCCTCGGTTATCTCATCCGGGAAATGGGGACGATGCTAGACCTTTTGTCACCAGGTTGGGGTTAAATGAGAGAGTGAGTGCGGGGACAGAGCCTAGCACCCAGCACTGTTACCGGCCAGTTCTTAAGACCTCTCCTTCCTTCGGGGCATGAACATTCATGCAAAACTCTTACCTTAGAAATCTGAACGTGAACGCCTCCCCCGAGGGCCTCCAGAGAGCTCCTCTCAGGGGGAGGGCGCACACCGAGCTGAAATTCAGGTGGGCCCCTGGGTTTCCCAATGCCCACATTTTGGGCTCTATCACAGCTCCATTAGCTGCATAAAATACCCTAAGTGATAGCCAAGAGGGAGGCCCCTTTGCCAAGGTTCCCCCCCTGCCCGTCCTCTGGAACTGATTACTCGGAGCCTTTCAGAAACGCAGAAATAAAACGATGCCAGGGCGGACGGACAAGCTGGGGACCAGCTCGTGTTTCTAATCCAGCGCCCCCCGCCTCCATCCCCCCACCCTGGAACAAAGTCTTCTCCAGTTTTTAGTAAACTTAACTTGACAATCGTCAAAGGGAATCAAACAGCGCAGAAACGAAGCCTTTAAAAGATGTCAGAAGAAGTCAGAATCGGTAGAAATCTACTACGCTTTCCACCCAGCCACCCCGCCTCCCCTGAATTAGTATTTAAATCTTTCAGGAACAGGCTCCAGGGGCTGGGCTATTTAACCCGCTGGCAAGAATGCACTTAGGAAGGGCACTCGTGTTTATTTTGGGTATTACCTCCTCACCTCCTTAACGTAATCCCCAGACTTAATCTCGGGTTGTTGGGATGATACCAATTAGCAGCACCGGGCTGTCCCCCTCCCCGCCCCAAATCCCCAAATTGGAGGAGGGAATCCCCTGGAAGGTAGCTAATTAGCAAAGGGTACTGCTCTGTTCTCTACAAGCCCAGGGGTGGGAGCTGGCCCAGACCACCAACAGACCGAGGGGCTCTTTGCACACCCCCTTGCTTTATCAGAAGGGCCACCGCCAGCTAAGTGGATCCCTCCACCCCCTGCTTATTAGCAACTGCAGCCGGGGGCTTCTCTCCACACAATGCTTCTTTGGCTCAAAGATTTAGCCCAGAATAGGCCAGAGATGCACCCCAGGCACCTGGGCCCAGCTGGCCGGGTGGGGTGCGCCCCCTGCGACCTGATTCCTGGGCCCAAGTCCCCGAAATTCGTATTTGTTGCTAATCCCCCGTGTGTGCCAAGCCCTGGGCCGGACGATTTTACAAACGCTTCTTTATTGAAGTCCACACACAGAGGCCCTTCCCACATTCCTGCAGCTCCAGCCCCACCACCCCATTTCTGCTTGGGGGCCCTGAGCTCTCCTCTGCGGGCCCCGCCCCCCATGGGGGGGAGGCGTTGAAGGCCAAGGCGGGGAAACGCACGTGTGTCACAGGTGTGGGTCTGCGCCTGAAGACCCTTCCCTTCCCTCCAGAGCCCCTGCCTTCCTGGGCGGCTCCGCGATGGGGGCTCCTCGTGGCCCAGAGCAGCGGATGGGGGGCCTGGATATGCGCCGGGACCGCTGGGGCAGGCCTGCCAGCCCCGTCCCCAGGAATGCCAACGCCTCCCCTTTTCACCAGGAACCTTGGGGACACAGTTCTAGCGCCCTTTCCTTTCTAGCAACCAAAGAAAACGTCTCTAGCATATTTGGGTCAGGGAATCTCCTCTCCGACCACCAGACTTAGGGATTGGTCTGTTGGAAACCAGCATGATGAGCTGGAAAAGCTGGAGGTCAGAGGTGGGGCCGACATTTCTACCTGAGCCTGGCCAGGTGACACGGGTGGGTCACCTGACGCCTCCAGCCGCTGTCCCCTCCTCCGTAAGGCTAAAGAGTAGCCTGCTTTCTGGGGAGCTGGAGGACAGAGTAGGGTAGGTGGGGTGCCGGCATAGTCACAGCATATGGGTGGGACGCAGTGAAGGAGCTTCCTTTTCACTCCTGTGAGTTGAGGTCACCGAACATTCTGGAAAGGTTTTAACCAGGAAGGCGAAGTTTTCTTGCGCTGAAGGAGACACAGGGCACCTTCCAAACAGCTTTGTGGCCTTGTGAAAAATGGCCAGGCCCAATGTTCCCCGGCCGTAAACATTTTAACGTTAAATGTTCCCAGAACCCCACGCGAAGATGTGAGTCTGGGGACCTATCTCAAGCCTGCCCTGTGACCTCAGGGTGGGTTCCGACCTCTGCTCCTCTGTTCTAACAGGTGAAAGCCCTGGGCTAACGCCATCCACTTCGGGGTAGCCAGAGGAGGTAGGGACCCCCCGGCAGATGATGAACATTGGTACCACACATGTGAGGGAACGAGGGTCCGGCGTCCTGCATCATAGACCCGACCCTGCTGCTGAACCACCCGCTGGCCGCAGTCATGTCCTGTCTGGGCCTCCCCATTCTCAGGTCCCGATGAGGGTATTGGACAGATGGGCCCGTTCTGAGATTCTGTCTTGCAGGTGACCGGCCCGTGGCCCGGAGATCCCTGGGCTGGTCCTCCGTAGACAAGCATTCTTGAGTTAGGCGAGTGATTCTCGTGGTCTCAAGCGGGCCTCTCTGTATGGCGAGAACACGCTCACAAGGGAACGTCTTTACAAAGCAGATTCTAGCGGTGGCTTCTGGGCCGGTGACCAGGGCCTCCAGGAGCCCCCCAGAGCAGCTCGTCTCATGCTATGACCGTGCATGTCAGTTCAGCCCCCTTATCTCCCTGCACGAAATGACTGGTTTCATGGGACACACTCGGAAACTCCCGTGCAGGAAGGTAGCACGGAACAGTGTGGAAAGGTAGGGCCTTGCAGTCACACAGTCAGTTCCAATGGCTTGTTGTGTGCGACCTTGGGTCAGACCCCGAGCTCCTCAAGCCTCGGCTGTGTCATCTGTGTGCTGGGGATAATGGCACCTACTGGTTGGCTGTTGGGAGGGCAGAAGGAGCACAGAGAGCCGTACCCACAGAGAGTAGAAGAATGGGGCTCCATCATCGAACTTCCTCCTGTAACCTGCCACCAGCTCCTTCTGGCCGCCCTGATACCCTCAACAGAGCCGTTTGACCTTGGGCACACGGGAGACCCGTGCTGGCCTCCTCTTTCCTCCATTCCCTCTTCCATTCACTAGTGTGAGACCCTAGGGATGGAGAGACGAGGAATCCTCACTTCCTGCTTGCTAATGCTCATCATCTAGAAGACAGAGGCGCGTGAGCAATGATACGAAGGTGCAGAGGCAACGGACACACATACAAGGGCCCATGAGCCCCAAGGGCCCCCCAAGCTTGCAGTGGAGGGGGTGGATGCCATGATCCCAAGAAACTTTTCTACCTGCCCGAGACAGAGGAGTGGCCAAGAGGAATTCTCTGAGTCCTGTGCTTTGGGGTCCTTGCCTAAATTAATTCCTCCCGGTCGTGTGCAGATGGCCCCAACTTCCCATGGGGCTCTGTCTCCTGAGCGCACCTGGCCAGGATCCCACACCATAGGTGACGCTATAATCCCTAAATGATGCCCCGACCACATCCATCGCCCTTACAGCTGTTCTCCTCTGCTGCCTTCCAATCATAGTGCCTTCAGCTAATATTTGGTGAGGATCCACAGGAGACCCCCTCCCGACAGGATTCTGAACCTACAGATCCCCAAGGAAGGCACTCTTAAAGGTAGACACACCACTTTTGACCTTCCTGGCTGCCTTGTGGCTCCCTCCAACCTACACACACACACACACACACACACACACACACACCCTTCCTCTGTTTGCAGGTTTTCTTTCGCACGTCAGCGTGAGATTTCACAGAAACACGGGAATTATGGAAGAACAGGCTAAGATTGGCCACTGACTTCTGGGCATTCCTGGCGAGCCACTGGGTCTCAGAAAGACCTCAGGGCCTGAAGATGTTTGCCAGGGAGGCGATGAGCCAGCCCCCAGGGGCTCATACGATCCCTCCCCTCCCTCCTCTGCAGCGAAATATGGGGGGGGGGGTGGAGGGACTTATATGAAGAGATGTGGTATTTTGTGAAATACAAGAAGAAAAATGCTCTAAACCCCATAATCATAAACACAGCATATGGAAAAGGGAAAGAGCTAGTTTTGAGTAAGAAGTGTCTTTACTCCGAGTCCCTCCCCTTTCTGGTCAATATTAGATACATAATCAGAGAAATGCTTAAGTTTCACCCGAGGCCTGCTGGACTTGGGATCTTGATTTTTTTTTTTTAAAGAAATTCCCTAGCATGCATTTATTGCAAGAAGGATTTGCTTTCTCAAATGCTTTCACCTGTCAGAAGCCCTCTGTCAGAAACTTAACAGATCGCTCTGTTTTCTCGTTTCTGCAAAGCAGAGAGGGAGGGAGGCCATGTCAAGTGTCTACTGTGCGCTGGGCACAGATGCAGACAGCTGGCACCTTCTGCCAGCCTCGCTGCACGTCTCCGAGGGCAACGGGCCCCCCCACGGGCAGGCTCAGAAAGGCCAGGAGCCTCGCCGGGGAGCACCAATTAGGGGATGGCAGAGCCAGGACTCTATGTAACCCCAAAGCCCAGTGTGCCCCACCCCCGGCACAGAGCTCCCCGTTTGAGCAGGTTCCCTGTAACAATGCAGAGAAATTCGGGGTGTGTGGGTGGCTCGGTCGGTTAAGCATCTGACTCTTGATTTCAGCTCAGGTCGTGATCTCACCGCTTGTGAGATCGAGCCCCATGTCTGGCTCCATGCCGACCGTGTGGAGCCTGCCTGCTATTCTCTCTCCCTCCCTCCCTCCCTCTCTCTCTCTCTCTGAGATTCTCCTGCTTGCAGACTCTGTTTCTCTCTCAAAATAAATAAATGAAAAAATTGCAGAGAAATTGGAGTAGAGGAATATTTTCCTCCCAGACAACCAGGTCATGCTTCCGATTTCCTTCATGCTTCTGTATTTATTCCTCTCCTGGAAATGGCCACGTGAGCTGTGTGCTCAGTCTCTTTCCTATTTGATACGTCTCTTTCCCTCCTCCTTCCTGCCTTTCTTCCTTTCTCAATTATTATATCGAGATCGCATATGTATCATCAACATGCACACATCTATCAACTTGCGATGACTCTGTGCATATACATCCATAGAATCACCAGTCAGTACCTTCCCCCAGCAAACCAGGTAAGGACCTGATCTTTAACACCAGAAATTCATTCCACTGGTCTTGAGTTTCGCTGTCACATGCATCACTGGTTTTTCCTTTTCCTTGCTGTATAGTATTCCACTGGAGGACAACACTGCTCATTATTCATCCATTCTACCGGTAACGGACGGTTGGTTGTTTCCATTCTTTAGCTAATGTATATGATGTTCCTTTGAGCATTCCTGTTCTTGTCTTTTGATGGATGTAAACACTCAGTTCACTTGGGTATATAACCAAGAGTAGAATTTCTGGGTCATGATGCTTCTCTTGATTATCACTATTTTTTTTAGTTTTTTAAATGCTTATTTATTTTTGAGACAGAGAGAGATAGAGCATGAGCGGGGGAGGGGCAGAGAGAGAGGGAGACACAGAATCCGAAGCAGGCTCCAGGCTCTGAGCTGTCAGCACAGAGCCCAACACGGGGCTCGAACCCATGAACCCCAAGACCATGATCTGAGCCGAAGTTGGACGCTTAACCAACTGAGCCACGCAGGCGCCCCTGGTTATTACCATTTTTATTTCAGCAGTGATAGTCATCACTGCAAACAGTTAAATAAAGAAAAGGCTAAACCCCACCTCCTCTGGTGCTATCCCCCCAGGGTATATTCTAACACATGCTCATCCAAATTACAGGGACACGCATACCACACACACAGAGCATTCTGAATTTTTCTTTCACTTCTTCCTATTTTCTTTTTTTCAGCCGAAGATCATTCTATAACTTATCTGTTTAAACTTGGCGTATCTTAGCCATTCTCCCAACTAACACATATGAATCTACTTGTTCTGTTTAGTGGCTGAAATAATATCCCAACATATGAATGCGAAATTACTCAACTGGTATTCTCTCTTCAACGAGGTGATTTCCAGTGTTCCTAGACCCACAATGCAAATTTTGAGACGTGTCATTGGGTACCACTGTTCTTATGTCCCTTGTAAAGCAGATTCCCTGCGTTGTCATTTCTTGGATCGAAGGATATGGATGCCTTCCAAATTGAACATACCCAAGTCAGACACAAAAGGACAAATATGACAAGGTTCCACCTATATGAGGGACATAGAATAGTCAAATTTGTAGAGACAGGAAGCACCGGAGGTTCCCAGGGGCTGGGGGGAGGGGGAGATGGGGAGTTAGTGATGAAGGGGTGGGGACCCAACCTCCGCTGGGGAAGAAGAGGAAACATTCTGGAGGCAGGTGGTGTTGACGGCCTCACAACAATGTACACTCACTCAACACCCGAACCGGATGCTTAAAAAGGGTTACAATGAGAGGCACCTGGGTGGCTCAGTCGGTTAAGCATCCAACTCTTGGTTTCGGCTCAGGTCATGATCTCGCAGTCCTTGAGTTTGAGCCCTGCTTGGGATTCTCTCTCTCTCTCTCTCTCTCTCTCTGCCCCTCCTCCCCCATGCTCTGAAGCCACAAGGATCACCCGCTTGGGGACGTACCTGCTGTTGGCTTCCTCCCCTACCCTCTTGCTTCCCTCCTGCCTTCACTGTGCTTTCTGGGATCACCTCCCAAGTGACCACAACACTCACACGCTGGTCCCGGGGATCGGCCACCGCGGGACCCGACCCAAGACACCAGCTATCTGTTGAATGGCTGCCATGAACCTGGTGGGGGAGACAAAGGTGGGTTGGCACACGGCACGGCCAGGTGCATAAACAAAGCTCCATGGGGTGCAAACTCAGGGCAGCGAGTCTCAACAGAAAAAGTCCAGAGAACAACACCATGCCTGAGGCTGCCCACATCTGGACATCCTGGGAGATGTCTGTGCGGGACCGTGGATCCGAGAAGGACGAAGGAGGGAGGCGGCGGGCGTACCTGTCAGGGGGACTGGCCCATGCAAAGGGCCGGAAGCTGGAATCTGCAAGCCCTGTGCAGGGTCGGAATGCCCTGGCTCCCGTTATGGGTCTGTGACTCCCCCCGTCCTGCAGTAGCTGGGAAGGCTGGGGCAAATCCTCAGATGGGGGGATGCTTTGTGCACCCCACCCCCCAGAAAACAGGGCCAGAAGCGCCAGGAGGACCGTGTGAGTCAGCGTGCGTGGGTAGGATTTCCCAAACGAGGTGCGGATGGTAGTTCTTTGGGGATGTGTTTCCTCAAGAGGGTGGGCATCTGTGCCTGGGGGCTTAAAAGACAGTCACCCCCACCGTCCCCCAACACACACACAGCTCAGCGCTGTTAGAAGCACTGGGCTTCTTGAAATAGGAAGGATGGGGAACGGCTGCCGTGCCAGGGGCCATGATGTGGAAACCAAAGGTAACGATGTGTTTTTAGCGACCTTCCGGCACAGCCGGGGTGCTCTCTGGCACCACAGAAAAAGGATTCTTACCGATTCTGTTCTCCTCGTGTTTATTAACTGACTAATCGGTTATTAACCGATCCGTGAGCCGCTCCCGTTCCGGCTGGGGGTGTGGCTGTGTATACAACCAGGCGACTCCGAGCAAGCCATTTCACCTGTGCCAAGAGACCTCGGTTGGCTCATCTGTGAAATGGGGAGAACGCCACTAACCCTAAACAGATGTTCACATGATTCATCACGCTAGTACAACTGAAAGAACCTGTCAGGCCCTTGCCTGGGAGCCTGGGAAATACGGATTGTGGCCGAGAGCAGCCCGCTCTGCCCTCACAATCGCCCCAGGCACGTGAAACGGAGAGCTTCTGCACCAAACACCCAGTGTGGCCTACAAAACGCAAGGCGTCCAAATTGCAGGGAGGGGCCACGTTTTATTTGCCCACTCATTAGCTAACGGGTATCTGTGTTGTCTCCAAGTTTGGGTGATGACGAAGGATGCCGCCATGAACACCTTTGTCCTTGTCTGCGGTGGATCTGTGTGCACATTTCCGCGTGGGGGGGGCACTAGGAGAGGAAATGTGGGGACTCGAAGCATGTGGACGCAGAACTTGAACAGCAAAAAACCTCACGGTTTTCCAAATCAAGCGGTGCCCGTTGTCACCCCCACCAGCAGCGTAGGAGCCCTCGTAAGCTCTGTGTCCTGGCCGACCCTTAGTATTGTCAGTGTCGCCTTGGAACCGTTCTGGTGGGGGCGTGGTGGACTTGCGTGGTGGCTTGATTTTGCGTCTCCCCCGTCACCGACTCAGTAGTACGTCTTTTCACATATTGGCCGTCTGGGTGTCTTTCTTCAGGAAATAACCTGTTCCAACCACTTGCTTGTTTCCCTACGGGAGTGTCGGTCACTGGTTTATGGATTTGTAAGAGTTCTTTATATATTCTGGCTACCAATCCCGGGTCAATGATATGTACTGGAAATATACTTCCCCACCCCGTGAGGGGATCTCAGAGAGATTAATTGACCAGGACACGAAGAGAGTCATTCTTTTCCAAGAACAGATGGTAAGGGTCCATTGGGTCTGTCTGCGTGCCCTGCTGGCACTACGCAACCTTTATTTTTAACTGTTTAAAAAGCGTCTATTTATTGTGAGAGACGGAGAGGGAGCACGTGCGTGCGTGTGAGCGGGAGAGTGGCAGAGAGAGAGAGTGAGAGAGAATCCCAAGCAAGCTCCCTGCTGTCGGCACAGAGCCCGACACGGGACTCTGTCTCACACACCATGAGATCATGACCTGAACCAACATCAAGAGTCGGACACTTAACCGGCTGAGCCGCCCCGGCCCCCGAGCGCCACTAAACCTTGAGATTTAAGACATCTTTGGAAAAACACAGAGCACCGCACCTGCGATTGTGAACCACGGATGGGTAAGATATTTACCTATTGCTAATTAGAAATAGAACGCGGGGATAAGGCTCATATCCTTACAAAATATTCTACTTAGTTGAGATACACCTCCTAGAGATATTCTTGAGGAATTCTCTATTTACTGAACTGCGTTCTGAACATCGAACAAGGCTCTTGGTGAATCCCTAAGGCCCTGTTCTCACAGTGTGGCCCTCGGACCGCTGCTGCATCGCCTGGGGACATGTTAGAAATGCAGATTCTCAGGTCCCACTTTAGACCTTCGGAATCAGAACCTTGGGGGTGGGGGGGGGTGCCCAGCCATCTGTGGTCTCACAAGCCCTCCAGGTGACTCCGATGCGTGGCTAATACCCAAGGCCACACAGCTCGCCGGTTGGCGGAGCTAGGGTCGCGGCCTGTGCCTCTCTGACTCCAGGTCTATGATGGCCCCACGTGTTGCTCCTGAAATCAGCTGTGAGCAGCACTGAAGTCCCGACATAATCTTCCCAAAGGAAAGTCCCTGTTGGAACCTCGACCTCTGCCCTCAACCAGATGCCTTGGATGGAGAACTGGGAGTTCGGCAGACGTTAAATTATAGAATGTCGGGGCGAGCAGACCCCTCAGCATCCAAACACACCAAACATTAGGTCTACCGTGTGCCGGGCACTGCCACACATCATGGGGGTCACACACGCCACCAGTCCCGGCCCCCGCCCTAAAGCAACTGGCAAGGCACTTGGATCCAGCAAGCTGAACAGAGCTTTGAACACCACCGAGGGGTTTGCAAGAAGGACGGGAAGAGGAGGGAGGGAACGGGTCCTGCCTGGAACGCTCCGGGCTGGCTTTCTGCAGAAGCTGTGTTCAGGAGGGCACTGAGGGATGGGCAGGCAGGACCTCGGCAGGCTGCTAGGACACACAGGGCAGGGCAGGAAGAGGAAGTCAGGACACAGAGGCAGGGGTGGGGAGTGGAGCAGAGGAAGAGGGGTGGAGCGAGGGGTCAGCATCAGACTGGCGAAAGAGCTGGGGCAGGAGGAGGGCGTGGTCCGCCTCACGGGCACAGAGGGCTTCTGGGAACATTCCTTTCCACTCCTCCCCCCCTCCATTTGCCCTACCAGTCCCTGGAGCGGATGGGATGCCCTGTGCAGGCACAGACAGAAAGGTGAGGTTGTAATAGTCCACGGCCAGAGTCAGGAACAAAATATTTCCCAGCCGGGACGGTGTGGGCCCTTAGGAACCAGAGCAGACATTGGCCGCCATACAAGGCCTGCACAGATGTGCTAGTGCAAAACGACCGGTCACCGGCCCTGGTTTACACTGGAAGGAGCACCGGCTTTGAACACCAAAATGATTCCCCAGGACCTTAGTACTCATTCCCCCAAGGCCATTAATCTAGAAGAGTCCAGCTGTCTTAGAAATTTCCACTCGGTCTCGAGTGGACCACACCCACGTCAACGCGGTTTTGGAAGCGGGGGGGGGGGTGCTCCCTGCCTGGGTACTGCTTGGGAAAGCGCCCGAAGTTTGGGGGGGGGCATACCTGTCTCTACCTGCAACAGCATCACCTTTAAGGAGCTGGGAGCAAACCAGACCAGGGGCCACCTGACGACAAGCATGAAACATGTTTGGGGGCCAGTCTTTGTTAGTGTTTGAGAATCCATCCAAGGTTTTTAATTAAAGCTAAGAGGATCTTGAAGAAGCCTGTGGTTTTCCAGTCTGTGTGACGGTGAGATTAGTTCTGGATGATTGATGGGTGGTGGGCGGCGGGTCTGAGGCCTCACTCAGAAGACTGTCTTTGAGAGCCCAAGTTACGGTACTTGGTTCCAAGGAGGATTAAGCTCATTGGGCTTAATCTTTGCAGTTTCCTTTGCTGTGAAAGCCCGAAGTCACCAATTCCAAATCTTTTTACGTTTTTGTCCTAGAACTCAGGTGTCCTGACCTGCAATCCAGCAGTCTTTTCATTCCCCCCTCGGGCTTCCTTTTATTTATCGTTTAAGAAAATGGCCAATGGTGATGACCGTTGGAATGGCCGTCATTTGCTAACATTTCTGACCAGGTCTCACTCTGTCTTCCCTTCCTAGCTCCGAAAAGGGGCTGAATTCCTGTGGTTCTATCAGATTGGCCTGGTAGCAGTACGTGATTTAAGAGAGAGCTCAATTTTAGAAAACTCGGTGTAGAGAACTTAAGAAATGGGAATTCAGAAAACGGAACCCTTGAGGGTTGAGAGAGGACAGTTCATCACATGATACAAGGATTCTCTGCTTCAACAGAGCTCCTGTCTGGTCTGGCGGGCCTGTGCTGCTGCCCTAGGGTCCGGTCACCCAAAGCACGTACTGGGCACTCACGGTGTGTTGAGCATTGGACGAGGAGTTAGGAACAGCGAAACGATGACAATACGGTGTGAAATGAACTGGGATGGGAACGAGGCCACCCAAGAGCTGGGAACAGAACAGTGAACCGGCTACTGCTTTGGGACACCCTAATTATCCCCCTTCTTCGTTCTAGAAGCCTTGTGTTCCGAGAGCCTAGACCTCACCATTGCTGTTTTGCATGAGAATTGGCTGGGGAGAGGCATCTCAAGAGCAGCGGTCAACACGTTTCCCTCTGGTCTCCTAGTCCTTAGCTCAGTGACCCGTACACAGTAGGCGCTCAATAGGTGTCTGGTGAACCAATAAATCAATGCATGAGTAAGGTGAGGAAAGCAGACAAAGAAACTAGAGTCTAAGACCTCTGCCAGTCGGATCTCGGAGGAGACAATTACATCATGAGCCTGTTGGAAAACAGAATTCGATTTCTTAAAAATTCAAATTACACGGTACATTTTCAGGCCTCGAGTGTCGCACAATTGGAAATGCTGGTGCTTGTCAGGTGGAGGGTGGCGACGGTGACGATTAGTCTCGTTGTGGCCGTGGGGACAGGAAAGCAGGATGCAGGGCCACTGGTAAAATGATTGGGGGGTTTGCGGATTCCACCAGGGGTCTGTTGGGGAAGAACTCTGGATTTCTTTGCTCCCCTGGAGGATGGAGGCTCAGTAGCCTGGGATGTGGCTCAGTAGCAATTGAAGGTGGCATCTGAAACCCCATCGGGGTTTCGCTTTTACTCTGAGGTTTGAAAATCTTAGCACGCGCTCATTGGTTTCCAGTGCCCTTCCCGGGTAACCTCCCCAATCCCATGCTGTTCCTCAGCGGGGTGGCCAGCCATCTCGATTTGTCTGGGACTTGACCTGGTTTCAGCACCGGGAGTCCCATGTCTTGTGAAGATCCCCGATTCTGGCAAACAGAGATATGGTCATGTGAGTCTCTAGAGCCCGTTAGCAGACCCAGACGGACCCGGGTTCAGCCCCTGGTACGTCTACTCCTTGGCACGTGACCTTGGGTGATGAGCTTTGCCCTTCTAAACTTCTGCTTCTTTATCTCTAAAGCAGGGAGACTGAATCTTGTTTCAAGGTAAAGGTGAAGATTCGTATGTACGACACGTAGCACAGTGCGTGGCCCCCACGCGGCAGTCTGTAAATCGTAGTTGCTGCCGTTGTTGCTGTCGTATTCGAAACGCCTCACCTTGCAGAGGAAGTCCGGAAGGAACCCCAACAGATTGAGGCCTTCCAGCCGGGCACAGTGGCAAAGCCAGGACTCAAAGCAATACCCCGACTCCCAATCCAGTGCTCTTCCTTAAACCAAACTTATAGAAGCATGGACTGCCCCTCACCCTAAGAGGCTCCCAAGTCTCACAGGCCACACTCCACAGCACACACACACAGTTGTCCCGCATTCAGTGCAAAAGCCATTGCCACGGTTGCAGTTCTCTGGTCACCGGAAACGGAAACAGACACCGGCTCCCCCAGAAGCAAGGGAGTTTATGGAGGCACCAGGGGCCCCCGGGGACCACATGGAAAGCCGCGGAGCCAGCTTGAGACAGATGAGTCACATGGGTCAGGCAATCCCCGAGAGCCCTGCCGGCTGCTGGGGCACCCCGGACAGCATTTGCACCAAGGTGTCGCCCTGAGAAGGAGGGCGTTGCAGACGGTTTTCCATCTTTGAGCCCTCCCCTCCCAAGGGCCCTGCGTCCAGGAGAGAGAGCCCAGCTGGCCCAGCTGGCAGGGGAGGGCAGGGAGAGGAAGGATGAGACAAAAGAGCCTTCAGAAGTCATCTGCTTCCGCGGCGGGAGGGCCCAGTGAGCCACGAAGGCTGCATTCCACAGAGGTGCCCCAAAAGGAAGCCAGGGCCCCCTTAGGAGGGGAAATGGGTGCGAGGTGGGTGCCCCCCCCCCCAAGACCGTCCACTCCAGCCACTAGCTCAGGCAAGGTTGCTCTGCCACTCGGTGTAGAACCACTTTGCGATGGACCCGCATCCCCCCTCTCTCTCTTCCTTCTTCCCCTTCGCATCCGGCCCGAGCTCAGTGCCATTTCCAGAAGGGAGCTGCCCGCCCACGGGATGGAAGGTGTTCGTGTTGAAAAGTCCCGTGCCCTGCCTTCTCTCTCCAGCGTGCCACTTGCCCACCCCAGAGCCCGCTTGCCCTTGCTCTGCCCGCCTGACTTCACTTCCCATGAAACCAGGACCCCTTGCAAAGGAAGCCCAGCTGGGGCTGGACGGAAATCCCACAGCCGGCTGGCTATAACCTTGGAGTCCGCGTGAAACCCACGTCAAAAGTGCTCCTTGGAACAAAGTCACTGCAATTTTGGTAAAACCACTGCAATGAAACAGTAGTAAACATCCCAGAAACGCTCAGGGCGAGCCGGGCCCAGAAGCCCGTTTTCTCCCAAATGGGTCCGTTTTTCACTTTCTCCTTTTCCAAAAGGGTCCGGGTAATGACTTGCTGAAAACCTGGAATCGCCCACAGTGTTTTCAAGTCCAGCCTGTCTTGTCTTCAAGGTTTGTTTTTTTGTTTTTTTTTTTTTATCTTCGATTTAACTTGCTGGGCGCCTCTGGAGTCTGGTATTAATAATAAATATTATTGCCATGCATCCTTATTTTTCCCTTAATTTAATTAGAGAAAATGTAATAGCCCTTATGAAAACAATATACGAGTTTTCAAACCTAATTAACATGATACAAAGTGAGCAGGTCACTACAATTGTTGTTTTCTCTGGAAAGCTTCCACGCAAATAGATAAAAACAAAACTGCATTTAATTCCATAGCCTGGGCTAACAGGCAAATCCGGGATGACGACGGGCTCCCGCCCTAGGGCTCTGTCTGCCTGGTAATGAATACTTTCCTTTTGTCACGATTCAAGGGAGGGCGAGAGCGATACGCGAACCCCGTCAAATATTCTGAGGGGAAATCAAGTCAGCCGTGACCGGGGTCCGGCCTTCGACCCTTCACGATCCTTACGCCGAAAAGCAGCCCAGATGTAAGCGAGCCCGCTCTCCTGCGTGGCCTCTATGATCCGCATGGAGCACCCCTCCTTTGTTCCTGGGGTGCCAAGCATCCTTCATCCTGCTCCAGGATTCCCTGGGCTTTGGGGTCTGGCCGATCCCCAGGAGGCGCCCCCCGCCCCCGCTCAGAGCCTGACTCTCTGGGGTTTTCTCCAAGGCTGAACAGGAGGCACGCGGTTCCTCCCTCGGTGGGGAGGAGAGCACTCTTAAATGTCTGGTCTGGTCTGGCGGGAACCCCGCCACCGTCAGCCTCCCCAAGGTGCACCCTGGACTCACTTCTCGGGATACCCCTCTTCTTTCCTTTCAGCGGCACGCACCGAGAACGCATCCCATTTTCCTCTCCTGGGTTCGAATCCAGGCTCCCCCACAGGGAGAGCTGGGGGAGGGTGTCACCTGTGAGAGGTCCGTGAGCCTGGTCCGCCAACTGGAGGGGGGAGTATCTCCCGCCTGGTGTCGGGGGCGGCTTAATGCACCTGCCGATGGCTCACGGCGTCGGAGGCACTGTGTGAACCTCACTTCCATTTCTCTTCTTGAGAGCTGACAGTTTTAGCTCACTTTATCCAAAGTCGGAACGTGGAGCGGGACGCGGCTCGCTCACCCCAATCGTCTCCTCGTTTGCAGTCCCAGAAAGCAGCAGCCCACGGGCCCTTTGTCTCGCCCCAGCTTTTGGGTTCGTGTGTCTAGAGAAGTAGCCGGATCTTTGCATGCAGGCGGTGACAGGTGAGGCAGCTGGAGGTCCAGAGGGAGAGTAGGACATGGGAAGAAGGGTCCAGCCCCAGGGGCAGAGGCTTCAGGACCCGGGGAAGAAGGAGGGTTCCCAGCACACATACTGCATTCTCAGTTCTGGTCAGTTCTCCTTAGCGACCCAGAACATCAGACCAATACGGAGAGTCAGCGGAACCCACCTCCAAGGACAGCGTCGCTCCGCAGGGATGGTGCCATCGGCCAAGATATGAGGGTCACAAGCGGCCAATGTGAGGATCTGTCCCGAGCCCGCTGGTTCCAGACACGACTCTCCTTCCCTTCCTCAGGCAGATGATGGCACGTTTAATTATAAGATGCCAAACTGGGAGAGAGCTTTGTTTGCACTCAGATGTGATCATATTGTCATGGCAGTTATTATGTAAATGGCAATTGTTATGGACCCACAAAAAATAAGACAAGAGGGGGAGAGGTAGGCTCCAGAAGACAAGAACTGACAAAAAAATATTGGGTAGATAATAGTAACTGACTTAGCAGAGCGATGCCTATGGGAAGGAAGGAGTGGGGGATTCCAAAATCAAGCAGATTCAGGAACCAGACCCCTAAAGACTCAGGAGCTGGTGGCTGCAGATACCTCAAAGAATTAGGAGCAAGGTGTGTTTTAAAACAAGGTTGTTTCCGGAAACCACGTAAAGAGCTTCCCTTTCCGCACCCTGCTCTGCCACGGGGCACCTACCCCACATGCTAGCAGAAGGCGTTAATCTCTGAAGAAACCCAACGAGGGAGGGTGAGAAGCCCAGGACACCAGACACTGCTGAGGGTGGGGTGGGCGCCATATTGAAAACAGGGGCCATAGTGAAAAGAGTTGGCATTCAAAATGGTGGGACCCCTACCCTCCTCCATCTAGGCTCCCAGGATGCGGGCAGCATTTTCCACAAGCATGAGGTGGTAGCAGACTTCTCTGGAGAAACTGACTAGTCTGGGAAAAAAATAACCCCAGCTACTCAACAGCCATAATTCTGTAGAGAGCACCACCCCCCCCCGCAACAAGGCCCACCCTCGCCTCCAAAGCTCCCCATCCCCCCTTTTTTAGAACAATCTAAAACACGAACAGACAGACAAGAATCACCAGACCTTTGAGGAAAGCACTAAAACCAGCAAACAGAACAAAGGAACACGTCGGGGATAGAGACTTCAAAAACACCAATATCCTTGGAGAGATAAGAGAAAATAGCATATCCAAGAACAGGATGTCATTTATAGAGCTCTTAGAAACTCAAACCCACTTCAAATGAAAATCCAGTCAAGGTTTGGAAGATATAATTGAGGTAACATTCTGGAAAATACGACAGCAAGACAGGGAGCAAACGAGAAGCTCGTGCAGGAGGTCTGATATCGAATTAGGAGAATTTCCAGAGGATGAGAGAGTTGAGAAAAGAACACTTTTTAAGGATCGAGGAATGTAATTAAGGTCAGCAGATTACAATCAAATGAGTTTCTGGATCGAAATGTCCCACGGAAGACCCAGCTCGCTGTAGGAATCAAAGGTGTTTGCCAAGGCACATCATAAAGAAATTTTAGAAAGCCAGGGACACAGGGATCTCAAATGCTTCCAGGAGATGGGAAGGGCAGGTCACCCGCACAGAATCATCAATCACAGAGGCACTGAATTTATCAGTAATCGGAAGGTAAAATATGGTGGGGGGCGGTGGGCGCCCGGGAGGCTCAATCGGTTCAGCGTCGACTCGGTTTCTGCTCAGGTTGCTATCTTGCACTTTTGCGAGTTCAGGCCCCGCATCAGGCTCTGGGCTGCCGACGCAGCCCAGATTCTATGTCTCCTCTCTCTCTGCCCCTCTCCCACTCGAACTGTCTCTGTTGAGATAGATAAGTAAACTTAGAAAAAAAAAAAGATGATGGAACAATGGAACAATGTCTGCAACATTCCCAATCGAACATGATCGAGCGGGGGACTCGATCTCACGAACCATGAGATCACGACCTGAGCCGAAATCAAGAGTTGGACGCTTAACCACCTGAGCCACCCAGGTGCCCCTGAAATAGTTTAGCACAGGACTAAGGAAACTTTTAGGGTGACAGCCAGGCGGCAGATCACGAGAATCAGAAAAGCTAGAGTAGAGGGTGGAAACTGATTAATTACCCAAAGTATTTGACTGCCGCCCTTTTGGAGAGCGCAGTCAGTGGGAGACGAAGAGTGAACACAGTAAATGAGAACACCACAGCAGGTTAGAAGATGTGAGGATAGGAGCCCGCAGGACAGGGTCAAGGAGGTGGGGAAAGGCTGGAAGACGGACCAGTCTGCAGTATTAGGTAGGAAACAGGGATGGGGAGCCCGGGTGGCTCAGTTAGTTAAGCGTCCGACTCTTGATCTGGCCCAGGTCATGATCTCACGGTTCATGAGTCTGAACCCTGCCTGCTTGAGATTCTCTCTCTGCCCCTCCCCTGCTCATGCTTGCTCTCTCTCTCTCTCTCTCTCTCTCTCTGTCTCTCTCAGAATAAATAAATAAATGGGAAATGGGGAGCCACTGAAGGTTATTGAGCAGAGGAAGCACCTGATCTGATGCAAGGCTGCAGAAGGACCAGTTAGGGGCTGTCGCAGCCATCTGCTAAGAGACGATGGGGACGGGCCGAGGTGGCAGCAGCGAAGGAGGAAAGAAAGGGTTGGGTTTGGGATATATTTTGAAAGAACGAATGCACAAAACCAGCCATACGAGATTCGATTTGACGGCAGATTTTCTTGGGAAATCCGAAGAGAAGGGAGCTCAGTTTAGAATTTTGGTTCGGGGATAGACAAGGTGTGCCTTGACGCTCAGTTTCTGTTTCCCAAAAGCCTCCAAATGTGCAGGTTTGTCCAATCCAGTCTGTCTGGTCCAACTTCTTTTGAGGACTTGGGACCCCAGGAGGGGAGAGGCACCAGAGGGGCCCGGAATCCGTACCCCCCATTCCTCTCCTGCCACTTCCCGCCCACATCTCCTGTGGGGCCACTTGCGGCTCTGAAGCCGGGGGTCCTTCCAGGCCCCCTTTGCCCCCACAGAGCCCAGTCAGGGGAAGAGGCCCAGGTGGCAGGACCTCGGTCCCTGCGTGAGCATGGCGTCTGGAGGTGGACAAACACGCAGAACGCCAAATGAGAGAAGGAGGGGATCTACCGGTTCCCCAGGGGCTCAGGCTGTGCTGAGCTCAGCACCAGACATCAGGCACCTGGCCTACACCATCCCCTTGAATCTGAGCACCGATCCCATTTTCAGGCTCAAGAAATCCAGGCTGACAGCGAGGAAGCGACGTGTCTGAGGTCACCTATCCACAAGTAGAAAGGGCTGAGCTGCACTAAGCCCTGAGGCGGCTGGTGCCCTCTGGGTGAGGTGGGGTGAGGCCCTCCAGGGCTCGACCCCAACCTGCCCCCGAGTCGGTCGAATTGTCAGGAATCTAGCCGAAAACAGAACCTTGGGCCGTGCAGTTTCCAGAAAAAAAGCGAGCGGTGGGCAAGAATCGCCGTGGGCTCCTGAGAGCCACCTGTCACTCAGGCCTGCTGGTGCCTCATCTTGTCCTCCCCAGGCTTCAAAACAGGGGGTCCCGGGAGGCGAGGCAAACTTTCAGAGCCCTCCAGAGGGAGGGGTTCGTCCTGCTGTCTCTGTTTCTCCAGCACGTTCCCTTTGCTTTGGGACACCCCCCCCCTCCCCCCCCCCCCCCCCCCCCACCCCCGCCCTGGCACGCAGGCGGTGCGCATTTACGCAAACACCGCGGACAGCTTCTGCCCAGAGGCTCATATGGGCGGCAGCTGGGACTCCCAGGTTCCTTTCTAGAGGAACCGAAAAGGAGCAAGAATCATGTTCTGCTTCCTCTGGTGGCCTGGAGTGGATAATGGGCGGGGGGGGGGGGGGGGGGAAACAGCACATCCGAGTTGAAGTTCTCTTTTCAAGATAAAACACGGAAGCTTTGGAGCCGCCCGGGGCCAGAGTTGGAGGCGGAGCCCCCGTCTGCTTTCCTACGGGGGACCTACGCGGGATATTCTTCGTTTAAACTCTTGGAAGTTCAGATTCCTCACTTCTAAAAGGGGGCGCCTTTGGGGCACCCGGGTGGCTCAGCCGGTTGGGCCTCCTGACTTCGGCTCAGGTCATGATCTCGCGGTTCGTGAGTTCGAGCTCCGAATCAGGCTTGCGGCTGTCGGCAACGGAGCCTGCTTTGAAGCCTCTGCACCCCCCCATCTCTCCCTGCCCCTCCCCTGCTCACGCTCTCTGTCTCTCAAAAATAAATAAACCTTTAAAAAAAAAAAGGGGGGGGGGACCCTTTCGGGGCGGCACTAGTGCGTGTCAAGTCGCCAGCAAGGTGCCTGGCACCTGGAAGGTCACCGTTGCGGCTGGGAATTAGCATTTCACCACCGAAAGGACAAGGGTCTTCTAATTCCTTGCCACTGGAGACCCAAATTTTCTGCATGTTTTGCAATGGCGAAATATATTTCAATCAACGTGTGTTTTATTTTATTGAATCTGCCCTGTCATCCCAGGAATTAGGCGCCATCAGTTTTGTTTGAAAGAGGAGCAAACGCCGGCACAGGGTGGTCGACGGTCACACAAGAAGAGGGCAGGGCTGGAAACTTCAGACTCCCAAGCACAGGGCTGGCCTCCTAGGAGAACTGCCCGGTGCGTGTCAGGGGAAGCTTCCCTGCACATCCCGGGGGGAGGACGGTAACGATGAGTTGGGGAGGGGGCGGTGGGGCAGGCAACGGCGACAGCCCCAGTTGACGGAGCAGCCAGCGCGCGCTAAGCCCATCCGCCCATTTCCTCATTTCGGTGTGCCGGGGCCGCCCATTCGGCGGGTAACAAGGGCAGGGGTAACCTCAGGACGACTGCTCTCTAGCAGCGTCACCCATGGTGATCTGTTTCACCTCCCTGTGCGTCGGTTCCCCGACCCGGAAAATGGGCTAACAGTTGTACCTACCCCTGGGGCTTGGGAGGAGTACAAGAGATAACGATGCACGGAAAGTGCTCGAGCCCTGCCTGTCAGGTGGTGAGTGCTCAGCGCTCACTAGCATTGTCTCCGTGATCTGCCCGAGGTCACCCGGCTTATCAGTAGGGACTTGCCAAATAAATAAATAATAAACCTCACAAGCCATGACTGAGCTGTAGCCAGGGGTACGAGATACAAGGGGGAATCCTTTCTAGAGGCATTCCCTCGCCACTCCAACTGGGAGGGACTGTCTGCCCCCCAAATTCCTGTGTTGAAGTCCTCAGCCCCCATGTGACTGTGTTTGGAAGTAGGGTTTAAAATGTTTGTTTATTCGTTTTTTTGAGAGATAGAGAGAGACAGAGCACAAGCAGGGGAGGGGCAGAGAGAGGGACACACGGAATCCCAAGCAGGCTCCAGGCTCTGAGCGGTCAGCATAGAGCCCGACGTGGGGCTCAAACTCACGGACCGCGAGATCATGACCTGAGTCGGACACTCAACCGACTGAACCACCCAGGCGCCCCTGGAAGTATGGTTTTAGAAGGTAATGAAGGTTGAATGAAGTCATAAGCACAGGGCCCTACTTGGATTTGCCTGGTGGCCTTATTAGAAGAGAAAAGGAGATCTGTCTCTCCCTCCTCCTCCACCCCAAGGCACGCAAAGAAGAAGCCACAGGTGGACACAGGGCGAGCCCAGCCACCTCTCCAAACCAGGATGCAAGCTGTCACCAGAAACTGGATTTGCTGGCCGCCTGATCTCAGACTTCCAGCCTCCAGAGCTGGGAGGAAATACATTTCTGCAGTTTAAGCCTCCCGGTCTGTGGCACTTTGTTATGGCAGCCTGAGCCCACTAAGACCCCAACATAATCGGGTTCCGGGAGCAAAGCAGATAGTGGACGGGTGGCAGTCATGTCGACCGCTCAGAACCATGCAGTTAACCCAAGAGCGCTGAGACCGAGGAGGCCCGTCTCCAAGGGCTGGTGTGGAGATCCGCTCAAGACAAAAATGTTGACCAAAAGGGCAAGTTGCAAAGATGAGTCGTGAAGGATGGGCACCTTACGAAAAACAAACACATGCACCAACACAAAACAATGTTCGACACTCCTACGGGATCTTATCTACCTACGAAATATATTCAGACAGATCGGGGAAAATCAGACTCGTCAAATCCCTTCCTTGAGTTCCCCCCGAGGAAGAGAACAGGATTGTGGGCGCCGGTGGGGGGGGGGGGGAATCAGAAGGACTTTTCGCTTTACCTGCAATTAAAAAAAAATTTCTTTATACTGGAAATATATGCATGCAGTGCGTTCCTGGAGGACTAAAAAGTAGCAACATTTACAAAGAGGAAAACCAGGAGAAGAAACGTCTTTCCCGAGGTGATCCATGCCTCCCTCACGCACATAAAAGCTGCCGGCATAATTTTCTAATGCCCCTTCACCCCACACCCCGTTACATCTCCTAAATGAAAGACTTTTTGAAAAAGAGGAAGGCTTGTAAAAAGAGGGTGAGGAGGTGGTGAAATCCATCCGAGGAAGAGAGCAGAGGAAGGTTCCGGCAAACAAGAGCTAGAGATAAGGACGGGAAACGTGATCAAAGACCGGAACGCAATAGGCAACACTGTTTGATGCGCGTGCTCTCCCTGACTTTTCCGGGCAGCCTCGTGGGGACTCAGCCTGGCTTGCAGGGAGGCGGTCCCCCCAGTACCCTGGCAGGCCTCCTGCACCGGCCCCCTCCACCCCCACAGCTCCTTCCAAAGAGCAGGTCTGACATAACTCGGTTCTTCCTACCAGACGCAGGATGTAGAGGGTCCGCCTTCTCCGGGGTCACCCACGCTCCCTGCCCTGCGGGGCATGTGCTGTTGGAGCCCATGGGAGCCCACGGCAACCTGCTCACTGCTTCACCACCCCCTACCCGGGTCACTGAGTGCCCTCGTGTCCCTGGAAGGCCAACCCCCCCCCACCCCCCCACCTCTTGGTGGGTCCAGTACCAAAGAGCATGGACCCAAGTGCCTCACCTCCCGAGGGGAGTATGTGACCCGGTCAGAGTTCTTGGGGCCTGCGGGTCGCTGTCCAAAGGCTGGGGCACCGACGAGAGCATCTCTTCAAAGGGCGTTTAAAAGCCTTGGGTTTTAAACCGAAGTCCTTTTGAAGGCAATTGGGAAAACCCAGACCGCATCATCCATAGCCTTTCCGCAAGAAGGGCAGGACGGTGGTTTTTGTTGAAGGCCAGAGGGGAATGGTACGAGACCGAGCAAAGAGATATTTTGTTGATGTTGCTGCTCATTTCCTATTAATTCGCTTTTGTAAATTGAAGAGGGGGGATGCATGTGGGAGAAGAAAGGTGAGCCGCACAAAAAGGTTGTCATCGGAACTGCCTCCTTTCCACCAGTTTTTGTGTTTCCATGCACACACACACACACACACACACACACGCACACACACACATCTGTTTTTTCATACATTTGGAAGTAGATCATACTTACCACTTAGCATTCTGTTTGTTTTTCAAATTGACAATATATAAAGAAACTACCGGGGCATCCCAGTGGCTCAGTCAGTTAAGCCTCTGACTTCGGCTCAGGTCATGATCTCGTGGTTCCTGGGTTTGAGCCCCGCATCGGGCTCTGTGCTGACAGATCAGAGCCTGGAGCCTGCTTTGGATTCTGTGTCTCCCTCTCCCTCTGCCCCTCCCCTGCTCACGCTCTGTCTCTGTCTCTCTCTCAAAAAAAGAGTAAGCGTTAAAGAACAATTTAAAAAAAAGAAAAAGAAAAGAAACTATGGATGAAAAGGCCTCCCACCCCTAAGTCTTCCCAGCACCCAGCCAGACTTTGGTCTCCTTCATGACCCGGAGTGCTGAGTTGTCGCAGAAGGCAGCCTAAAATTGTTCACGTTAAACAACTTTGTTTTAATTATTTATTTATTTTAGAGAGAGAGAGAGAGAGAGAGAGAGAGCGAGGGCAGGGTAAGGACAAAGAGGGAGAGAGAGAGAATACTAAGCAGGCCCCGCGCTGTGAGTGTTGAGTTGGCACAGAGCCTGATAGGGGGCTCGAACCCACGAACTGTGAGGTCATGACCTGAGCAGAGATCAAGAGTCAACCGCTTCACCAACTGAGCCCCCCGGGTCACATTTTAGCAACAGGTCACATATAATACTGCAGTGCAGTCTGGGGGAAGATTCTCCTAACCAAATAACATTAATATTTCTGTAGAAAATGTTTTGAATAATTTTTGATTATTAGAGCTTCAACCTCAGAAACGCATATCAGCGATTGTGGACCTCAATAAAAACCTACCGCAAAGAGAGAAACATTGGATCCAATAAAGAAAGGAGTGGGGGGGTGCCTGGGTGGCTCAGTCAGTTAAGCGTCCGACTTCAGCTCAGGTCACGATCTCACAGTCCGTGGGTTCGAGCCCCGCATCGGGCTCTTTGCTGACAGCTCAGAGCCTGGAGCCTGCTTCCGATTCTGTGTCTCCCTCTCTCTCTGCCCCTCCCCCGTTCATGCTCTGTCTCTCTCTCTGTCTCAAAAATAAATAAACGTTAAAAAAAAAATTAAAAAAAAAAAGAAAGGAGTGGGATTCAAGAAGCAATGTCAAGGAACAAAATTAGCAAATGTGTTGCTAAATCTATATAAACATTGTATAAAATGAAAAAAATGGTTTCGGGGAATTTTTTTTATTGTTTATTTTCAAGAGAAAGAGAGAGCATGAGCGGGGGAGCAGCAGAGGGACAGAGGGGGACAGAAGATCCGAAGGGGGCTCTGTGCTGACAACAGAGAGCCTGACGTGAGGCTCAAACTTACAAACCGTGAGATCATGACCTGAGCCAAAGTTGGACGCTCAACAGTCTGAGCCACCTAGGCGGCCGTAGGTGAGTTTTAAACACAAGAAGGAAGAAAGATACTGGACAAAAAAATAAAGAGATGAAAACTGAGCAGTGAGAGATCAGAGTTCAAACATTCTCACATCATTATATTGTCCTGAAGGATTTTTTTTTTTTTTTAAGTGGGCTTCACCCCCGTTGCAGAGCCCGGCACAGGGCTTGAACTCATGACCCCGAGATCAGCACCTGAGCTGAGATCAAGAGTGAGACAACGTAACTGACTGAGCCACCCAGGCGCCCCGAGAGAAGTATTTTTTAATTTAGAAGTTAAGCACGTCAGTTGAAACACGTGAGGTCAGACCCAAAGATGAACAAAAGGAATAACTTGCAAATAATTAAAAGGGGCAAAGAAACTAACGAAGGCTTGACCCCACTTGCAAAGCAGGAAAAGAGACCCGGGAGAAGCAGTGGGAACCACAGAAGTAGAGAACACAGGCCCAGGTGGCAGAAGTCAGCTCACACACAGGCAGCAAATGTAAATGCATCAAACTCATCTGCTAAAAGACTGAGATTTTCCCGAGTGAATTTAGTAAGGCGGAATTCTACGATGTTGAAGAGACCTGTTGAAAACACGAGGTCCCAGAAACGCTGAAAGATAGAGAGAGAGGGACGCAAGACAAAGAACCACTGAGCAAAAGAAACCTGTGTTGCAATGTATCGCATAAACCAGTCTTGAAGATGTCGTTTAACGGTGTCTCCGTTGATATGAAAAGCCCAATCAGCTATAGGAAGGGTCTAAATTTATAAAGGAGACAAACACCAATGTATTAGTCCCAGCCTTCGCCCTGCAAGGGAAATTGTCTGCTTAATGTACCTGCACTGGCCTCTAGACTCTAAGCTCCTGGGAGGAAACAAGTTGTGTCTTATTACCAGCCACTCAATTCCCAGCTCTTCGTCCAGGCCTGACTTAGAGGCTTCTTAATAAATGTTTATTGAATAAACCAGTGGTTCTCCAGCCTGGCCGCACATCAGAATCTTCTGGGAGTTTTTAAAAATACTGAGGCCTGGGCCCCACCCCAGACCAATTAAAAGGAACTCTCTAGGGGTGGGGCCTCAATATGGTCTATTTTTTAAAAGCTCCCCAGGTGATTCTGATGTTTGGCCAGGGCTGAGAACTGCTGGAATAAATAAATGACTGAAGGACCAAATGAATGAGCGTCTCTTTGATTTACAAAAGAATTCATTGCAGGATTCCTTTTAAAAGCATGCTCCCATGGTGCATTGCCAATGTAATTCGATTTTAAGAAATTTGATTTACACCCAATATTGCGGGGACAATCTATTTTGTAAAGCAAGGAACATCTGTATTATCTATCAATTTTTTTTTTTTTTATGGATTTGGGAATATTCTGTTTCTCCATTTAGAAGTGAACTGGAGACTTGAACAAAAACTGTATCATTTCCTGTACTCTGAAAACTGCTTTCTCCCACTCTGGCATTTAGGGACCATTTCCCGGCAATATTAAGCATGTGATTGCCTAACGAGTCATTTAAAACGGTTTTGAGAAGTATAAAAACATCATTGTCTGGGCGTCCTGCTCCCGATGTTGCGGGAGCGAGGGAGGAAGCATCGAGGGCATGTTAGGGTCCTTCCTCCCGGGAGCCGGTGCTGTGTCAGACCCTGGGAGCAGAAAGCGAGGTGGAGGCCAACAGGTAGGCAGGAGGAGGGCAGGTGAGCAAACTGGTGTCCGGGTGTCAGGTGAGGCGGGCAGCTGTGGCACCTTCCCCAGGTGGCGTCCACCGTAGCTGGGCAGCAAGAGGACGAGTCTCAGAGAGGCCGGAAGGAGGAAATGTCTCAGAAAGGAGAGAGCCTTGGGCCCCCGTCTTCCCAGAGGGGGAGGATTGCTCCCGAGGTAAAGTCGCGGGGAGAATGTTCTGGCAGAGGGAACGTGTGAACAGCAGCAGCGGCAGATGAAGCGATGTTGTTGGAATACTTCCTGCGGCTTTCCTTCCATGGCTTGAGAGCCCCTCGTGGCCACTGTACTCCCAGGGCCCACGCCAGCTGGCCACACCCGGCATTTGCTGCCCCTTCCTGTTGACCTCTGCTGTCCTAATTGCTGCCTTCGTGTCCTAGGGCAGCCGTAACAAAGTGCCACAAATGGGTATTTATTCTCTCACAGCTCCGGAGGCCAAAAGTCTGAACTCAAGATGTTGGCAGGGCCATAGACCCTCGGAAACCTGAAGGAGAATCTTTCTGTCCTGCCCCTTCCTAGCTTTTGGTGTTGCTGGCGATCTTTGGTGTTCCCTGGCTTGCAGATTATCTACTCTGCCCCAACCCTCCCTCTTCCCATGGTCTTCCCTCTGTGCACCTGTGTCCCAGTTCAGCCCCCCACCTTTTTTTTTTTAAATGGTAGAACACCTGGAAATTCATGGACTTGCAAACACCTGTTTTTATTTTTTAATGTTTATTTTGAGAGAGAGAGAGAGAGAGAGGGAGCACATAAGCAGGGGAGAGGCAGAGGGAGAGAGAGAATCCCAAGCAGGCTCCCTGCTGTCAGTATAGAGCCCGATGCAGGGACTCGAACTCACAAACCATGAGATCAAGACCTGGCTGAGATCAAGAGTCAGATGCTTAACCAACTGAGCCACCCAGGCGCCCCCAATTTTCCCCTTCTTATAAGGACACAGTCATGTTGAATTATGGCCCACCCTAATGACCTCATCGTGACTTGATCTCCTCGGTAAAGACTCTATCGCCACGAGGATAGCCAAGACATGGAAACAACCTAAGTGTCCATCATCGGACGAACGGACGAGGGAGATGTGGTATATACGTACACAATGGGATATGATTCGGCCATAGGAAAGAAGGAAATCCTGCCATCTGCAACAACATAGATGGAACCTAAGGGCCTTATACTAAGTAAAACATGTCGGAGTAAAAGAACTCAGACAAATGTCGTATGATCTCACTTACACGCGGAATCTAAAAACAAACAGCCAACCAACAAAAACACACCAAACTTACAGGTTAAAGAGAACAGATGTGTGGTTACCAGACGCAGGGATGGGAGGTGGGGGAACCGGGTGAAGGTGATCAAAAAGTAGAAACTTCCAGCCACACGATCAAGTTCTGGGGATATAATGTGCAACACAGTGACTCTGGTTAACCGTCCTGCATTGCACATTTGCAAGCTGCGAAGAGAGTAGATATTTAAAGCTCTCAGGGGCACCCGGGGGGCTCAGGCTATTAAGAGTCTGACGTCAGCTCAGGTCATGGTCTCACAGTTTAGGAGTTCGAGCCCTGCATCTTACAGCACAGAGCCCGCTTCGGATCCTCTGTCCTCCTCCGCCCCTCCCCCACTTGCCCTCCCTCTCTTGAAAAAAAAAAAATGAAAAAGAAACATTAAAAAAATAAAGCATAAATAAAGTTCCCATCACAAGAAAAAATGTGCAACTCTATGTGGTGACGGATGGTAACGAAACTTATTGGAGTAATAACTTCACGACAGACACATCTATGGAGCCATTACGTTGGATCATCCACAACGAATACAATGTTATATGTCAATTATAACTTGACAGAAGAAAACCCTCACCTTATCTCCAAATAAAGGCACATGCTGAGGGACTGGGCGTCAGGACTGTAACAGATCTTTTACGGGGAACACAATTCAACCCACGACAATTGTCAAGGTTGAAGGACGGCCCCTTCTTATCCTTCCTTTCCTTTTCCCTAGGTTTCCCATCCTGCCTCTAAGCACTTAGAATTTCTCCTCCTTTTCCCCCAAGTCTTGAGTCTTTTGCATCATCCCCCCGACTCCCTTCCCAGCCCACGTGATCCCCTCTGGCCACCCTGGAGAGTTTGCGGGATTCATCCCTGGTTTCCCTGGAGTACCGCCAAGCTTTCCCTCTGTCCTCCACCACCCCCGCCCCCACCTTGTCCCTACAGCCCAGTGGTCACAGCACACCTGTCAGTGCTTTTCTCTGCCGTCCTCAGGGCAGCCCCCTGGCCATCTGCTCCAAGTACCGTCCTTTGATGCTGAGCCTTGCTGGCCCCACCTCTGGGACCATCTCACTGGGCCTCCAAATCCTCAATTTCCCCCCTGCTGTCAAAAATAGCATCTTAGAGGTAACCCCGCAGCCTCCTACAACCTCTTGTCTTCTCCTTTCTCTCCGAGATAATCCAGGCAAAGTCCCGTCTTAACTTGTCCGACTGGATCTCGGCTCCCCGTTCAACCATCTCCTGGAACATTCTTGAGTGTCTGCGGCCAAAGCTGTATTTCTTCGCTGCTTCCCTTTTCCTTCTCCCCTCTTATCTTGGCTGGCTCCCTGCCCTCTTCCTTTGTTCCTCTGTCTGTTATTCCCTGTTCTTTGGCTCCTGGAGATTCCCCCCCACCCCCCCGAGGCTCAGAAGGGCAGTGCTCCCTCTCGAACTCGGCTCATCCCACCCAGTGTTTGCTCCGTCACTTCCGGTCATCTCGTGACACGTGTCACCTGGCGCGGATGGGGCCTGGGCTGTGGTCCCCGGAAGCCCCGGGAGGCGAATCCTGCAAGGTCAGTCGGGCAGAGCCAAATTTACTGATGGAGAGAGCTTGGCTGTGGCATCAGACAGGCCAGGACTTGGAACCTCACTATCACTTGTGACATTGGGTAAATCCCTTAACCCACTTATGGGTTGACTTCCTCGTGTGTGCAGAGGGAGGCAGAGTAGCGACTACCTCGCGGGGGTGAGAGATCAATTAGGTTCCAGCAGGAAACAGGCGGTGGTTTTGAAATAAGATAATTCTAGGATTATTCAAGGAGCGTTTACATACAAAGGACCTATGTGCAAAGTGATGGGTTGCAGCCAGCTGTAACTACCCCAGGCCCTAAGCAATAGGGGCAGTGGGCTGGGGGTATTGGGGGGCACTTACTAGAACCCAGAAGGACAGAGTCCTAGAGAGTCAGACACCTTGAGAAAGGAGTAGCTGGGGTCTAGGATCAGACTCAGCTCTGCAGGGCAGGGGCTGGGGAAGAGAGGCCCTGCTCTCTTCTTCCTCCCGCCCCCCTGCCTCCTACCGATGCCTCCCACCGGTTGAACCACAGGAAGCCCAAGGCCAGGGGGCCCTGCCCCCCCCAGCAGCCAGGGCATTTGGAGGAGGATTTGGATGAATCAGCAGAATTCCGTATAAATCAAGTAAGATGAAGTATGTAAGACCAGCACCTGGCACATACCAAGGATTCAATAAAGGGGTTGGCAATTTTTCCTCTCCCATTATTATTATTACTATTATTTAGAGAAAGTAAAGCACAGTCTTTCCTGACTTTTCTCTCACCAGGTCTCAATCTCCAGCAGGGGGAAACTACCAGAAACAACTTCCTCTTTGGACTGTTGGGGAGGGCTGGCCCACACCAGCCCAGGTCGGCGAGCCCCCCGAGCCTTCCATCCCGGCCTTAGCTGATTGGACCAAGGGTGGGCGCCTCATTCTCGTGGGCAAAGCTGATTGGGCCACGGGCAGATGCCTCACCCTGGTGGGCAAAGCTGAGTGGGCCAGGGGCGGGCACTTAGGCAGGCGCCGGCTAGTGATTGGCCAACCTCATCCGCTCTCTGAGGGTTTGCAGGTAAGCTGCTCGAAGGAGGCCTTGGTGGGTAGGTCCGGGAGCGGGAGGAGCGGTGCTGGTGGGGAGCCGGGTCACCACGAAGGTGGTGGAGTAGAGAAGGGCCAGCAGATGTCCACCTCTCGAAAGGCCGGAGGTGGCACTGGAGACGCAGAGCCACTGCTCTATTCCAAACATTGCACTTCTCCAGCTCCTTCTGGGGCTGGTGGGGCAGCGCAGAGCGTTTCCTGCCCCCTCGCTCTCCGCCTCCTCTTACAATAATCCCCCTCTTAGCCGAGCTTGTCCCTGTCTGCCGCGACAAGAATTGCCAGACTCTTCTCAGACACCTTGTCAAAATCGGCATGCGTGGCGGGCAAGCGCGAGGTGCTGGCCACAGCCCATTTGCAGCTCCTGAGTGCTGAAGGTTTATGATGTATAAGCCCCCCTCTCTGGCTTGTCAAAGCAAGAGGGGAGAGGCATGAGGCCCTCGAAATATTCGAAGATCTCTCTTGATTATGCAGTTACTTAGTTTGTTATTTTTATAGTCAAAAGCGCCCACTAATATGTTAAAGGAATTTATTGAAAATAAATATTGGACAGATATTTAAGCTACACTGAGCAGTGGGGGAGTAAAAGAGTAAAGCAACCAGCTTGCATCGTTTCCGGCTCAAGCATACGCGTTCACCCTCACCAGACAATGTTGCGTACCTTTTTGTCATTGATTGCTATTGTTTTCGTCTCCAGAATCAAAATATTTTACTCTCTGACACATCTGTTGGGCATTTGATGGATGTTTTCTCCTTTGTCTTTTTCATGGAAAGCCAGTAAGGTGGAGTCTGGTCTGGTCTTTTTTTTTTTTTTCAGATGAGAAAGCCAACGCCCCACAGGACCAGTAGGTGCATTGCCGAGATCTCAGGAGGTTAGAGGCACAGAAAAGACTAGAACCGGGGTCCAGAACTCCCGATCTGCTGCTCCTGCCAGCATCCCACACCATCCTCTTTATCTGAAGGCCACATACCCTCATGGAATCTGGGCATTGTGAGCCTGCTCAGGCTTCCAGAACTGCTGGGAGGCCACCACCTCCCGGAAGCCCCTCTGGATGGTCTCAGCAACAGGGCCACCAACAAACTCAGATAGATCTGGGTTTGCACTGTGCTTCCTCCACACCTACCTTGGTGTAGCATCCTTTCAGCAGCGCCCCGTGTCTTTGTGCCTTTATCCTTGGGCTCCAAGACCTCCAAGGTCAAGATCCTGGTAGATCGCCTTCAAGTTTCCTGTAGCCCCCGACTCTGAGCCGACATGCACTGAATGGATGAATGAAGGCATAAGTGATTGGAAGAAGGAAGAGAACAGCATTCGATTGGAAAGTGGGCAGGCCACTTCTTATCGAACGCAGCGATGGTCTGAGAGATGAGATAGGGTGGAGGTTAAAAGCCAGAATGGCAGGGACCCGGCTTCCCACTCACAAGCAATGTGACCTTAGGCAATCTCTTTCGTCTCCTATGCTCAGTTCACCCGTCTGCAAATGAGGATAATGATGACTGAGCCTCCCCGTTGCATTGTTGTAAAAATTAAATGAGAGAAGGCGAGTAAAGCATTAATACAATTCCTGGCACATTGTAAATGCTCAAGAAACACTTGCTATTAAACGGACATTATTTTGGAAATTGAAAATCACACCTGCCATAAACTTTCTGTTTCTTCTCTGTGAAAACGGGGACTCATCTTCTATATTTTCTCTTTGTCCTGTGAAACACGGGCAGCGATTACTTTTAACCCGTCTTCTCTCGATCTTTCTTAAAGCGTTACCCACCTTCCAGCTCAAATTCAAAATCTTTTTCTGCCTCCAACAAAGTAAGTGGGTGTCAGCCTTCCTACCGGGACCTCTGCATCTTGGTTACGGCTGAGGCTAGGGTGAATGAGCGAGGTACTCAGCTCAGGCACAAAATTTAAGGAGGATCTGAAGAACTCAATAATGAAGGGAAATATTTTTTATTGCGTTAAACATCCGTAACATAAACTTTACCAGCTTACCCATTTTGAAGTCTGCAACTCAGTGACATTAAGTACATTCACAAGGTAGGACGGCCATGGAATGCCGTCCATTTCCATGAAACATAACAGTAAGCAATACCCATTGCACAATAAACTCCCAAGACGGAACGTTTTAATGCAATATTTTTAAAATCAAAATTAATGCAAAAAAAATCCATGATGAAGAAAATACCAACATTTTAAGTAAAGGCAGGACTAGAAAACTGAAGTGAATTAAACATTCTTTTTTAAAAAAATTTTTTTAATGTTTTTATTTATTTTTGAGACAGAGAGACAGAGCATGAGCAGGGGAGGGGCAGAGAGAGAGGGAGGCACAGAATCGGAAGCAGGCCCTAGGCTCTGAGCCCTCAGCACAGAACCCAACGCAGGGCTCGAACTCACAGACTGTGAGATCATGACCTGAGCTGAAATCGGACACTTAACCGACTGAGCCACCCAGGCGCCCCTTAAACATTCTTTAAAGATGTCACTTGGTAGAGGCAATTGCCAAGCATGGGCGATTCTGTCCATTGCAAATGAGATTAGCAAAAAGTAGATTTTTGAAAAGATTCTTGGGAAGTGTGCTTCCATTAAAGGCAGAGGAGTAAAATTATAATAAATTCTTCTTGGGATAATATTAAAATGTTCCAATTTAAAATAATCTTGTGAGTTTTCACACGACTGCTTTTCAATTTTTCAGTAATGATTTCAACTACTTTTAAGGTTCTGGGGGAAAAAAAATAACAATTGAAAAGTAAGTAAAAAAGTGTATATTGGGGCACACATTTTTTTTTCTTCTACCTTGGGCTCTGATAATTTCTCAGCACAGCTGTATTACTGATCCTATAAATGTAAAATTTTGATATTTTGCTCATGGAATTTTGGCATTAATTTTGATTTAAAAAGTCTATATTACAGCATTATTTATGTGGATTACTGAATTTTGTGGGCCCTTAATTTTTGTTCTTGAGGGAGGGCCTCACTCTCCTCAGCCTAATTCTGGCCCTGTCCCAGGAGCTGCCAAGAAACTTGGACATGACCTCCCTCCAAAGAGAGGTGAATGTCCACTTGGGGAGATGGGCTTTACACACCCACCCCTCCAGAAGTGCATAGAAGGAGAAGTCGGCAGGTCCGGTCACCGTGCCCCTCTTCTCATCTACAAATGGCTTTATGCTTCGCAGGACTGCGTGCAAAACAAAAATGCAGGACTCTAGTTCAAAAAGGAAGAATTTCAAGATGGCAGCAGCAGACCCTTAAATCAAGTGCAGGGTCCTTCAGAGCCTGGGGCCCTTGACGCTGGCTCTGCTCTCACCACTGCCAAAGGTGGTCCTGTCCGGCCCCCTCAGACCTCTTCTTGCCTCACAGTTGGGTTTGCCTTTCTATCTCTATCAGCCGCCCCATCTCTGCAGCTCAGCGCTGCAGGTGTGGCTCCTGTCTGACCAGACCTCCCCACACCCCTGCAAGACATCCGGCCTGCAGCTCCTCTGAACAAAGCGGGATGCTGAGCAGAGAGTGGGTGTCTGTGCCTTCCTCTCCAGATAAAAAACATCTTGAGAGTAGGACTATTTGGTTCTATGGTCATTTGTTCATTCATTCATTCATCCATCCATCCATCCATCCGTGTTTTCTTCCATCCATCCATCTGTGCCTCCATATGTCCATCCATCTGTCCTCCCATTCATTCATCCATTCATCCATCTATCCATCCATCCATCCATCCATCCATTATCTATCCATCTATCCATCTATCCATCCATCCATCTATCCATCCATCTATCCATCCATCCATCCATCCATCCACCCATTATCTATCTACCCATCCATCCATCCATCCATCTATCCATCCATCCATTATCTATCCATCTATCCATCCATCTATCCATCCATCCATCTATCCATCATCCATCCATCATCCATCCATCCATCCATCCATCCATTATCTATCCATTCATCCATCCTTCCGTCCGTCCATCCATCCGTCCATCCATCTATCCATCCATCCATCTTTCCGTCCGTCCATCCATCCGTCCATCCATCTATCCATCCATCCATC
>NW_026057582.1:9176154-9286819 GCF_023721935.1 Panthera uncia | reverse complement strand
ATCCATCCATCCATCCATCCATCCATCCATCATCCATTCATCCATTCATTCATTTGTTGAGCATGTATTGAGTCCCTGTGTGCCAGGCACTGGACTGGGCATTCAGGATCGAGATAAGAACATCAAGAACAACACCAGAGTCCTGTCTCCGAGGACTCATGAGGACCTAGGTAAGTAGAGAGATAATTACAGCGAGGGGACTTCACAGGACTGGCAGCACAGAGCAGTGGGAACATGGCTGTTAGCAGTGAGGGGTAACTCCTCCCTCCTCTCTATTCTAGCTGTGTGACCTCTGTGGCCTGTGACCTTGCAGGGGAAGGAAGCAGGGAGTTCTCTTCTCTCTAACCAGGAAGGGGTGCAAGGAGGCCTGTCTCCAAAGCCAGATGTGTAGCTCCTCCCCCAGCCAGCCCTGAGACCTTGCACAAGTCAGGTCACCTTCAGGGCCTCGATTTCCTCCCCTGCGAGTGGAAAGCTATTTTCATTCACACCCCCCAGGCTCCTACAAAGCAAATAAGCTAAGTGCTTATAAAGTCCATATGCATGTGAGGGGTGGTCTTACGAGGTGATCATACCGTATATCTGGGGCCCCAGAGTTATTTCTGTGCAGCTGTGTGGCTGTTTAATAGTCATTCAGCAAACATTTGCCGAGAACCACCGTGTGCCACACCCTGAGATATCTGTGGCATCTTCAAGCTTATTCAGCATTTTCATACATCTTTTTTTTTTAATGTTTATTTATTTTTGAAAGACAGAGAGAGACAGAGACAGAGACAGGTCATGAGCCAGGGAGGGGCAGAGAGAGGGAGACACAGAATCCGAAGCAGTCTCCAGACTCCGGGCTGTCAGCACAGAGCCTGACGCGGGGCTCGAACCCACGAACTGCAAGATCATAACCTGAGCCAAAGTCAGATGCTTAACTGACTGAGCCACCCAGGTGCCCACATACATCCTTTTTTTGTTTGTTTTTAGTCTTCCAGGGGAAGCAGATAGTTATTACCAATTCCATTTTCGCAAATGAGGAAACCGAGGCTCGGTTACGTTGAACCCAAAGTCACTTGTCTAACTGAGGGCCCTCTGAGACTTGAACACATCTCTGACTCTGCACCCAGTTGTCCTTTGAATACTGAGGCCCCTTTAGGATCTACCAGGCGTGCCCCCCCCCCCCACCCACCGCCGCCCGGTCTGGCCCTGGGAAGGGGTTCCAGGAAGGGCTTTCCATCAGCCACTTCCAGCCTGGTACCCGCCCCCCCAACCCAGCCCCAGACTCGGCCGTTACCTCTGACCCTGTGCCCCGTACTCACTCTAGCTGCACCGCCATGATGTCTCGCAGGAAGAGCCTTGAAGCAGGGAGGCCCAGTCTCTAGTCCCAGCTGCACTTGGCTGGACCTTGACCTTGACCTCCCTGTGCTCCTCTGCACAATGGGAAACAGGTCCCAGGGCCTGGGCTAGGAGGCATATGCAGGGGGACATGTGAAAGGGTAGGCACGGAGGTTTCTTTTATTCGAAACAACAGAAGCATCGTCCACCCTGAAATCCACTGAGAGCGAGCAGGCGGCATTGTCATTTCTCAGTGCTGCTGCCCCGGGGGGCCCTCGGGAGCACGCCTCGGCCTCCGCCTGTAAGAGCAACCACCACTGCAGTCCCCTCCAGAGTCACCCCCAGCAGTCAGGCCCCCATTTACAAGCACTTTTGAACTCTCGGTGCGTTCCCAGCTCCGTGCTGGGCCCAGTAGAGGACCAAAGGGAAGGCCCGCTCTCTGCTCCCGAGAGCTTGCAGCCTGCTAGGGAAGGCAGCGCCACGCAGATACCGTTGGGGAACAAGCCCTGGCCCTCTGCGTCAGCCCTGTGAACTGCCCACGGACTTGATCCCACCCCAGCTCGGGGGTGCATGGCATGTGGGCACTGTGCATTCCGGGAAGGCTTCCTGGAGGAGGAGGTTTGTTGAGAGGCAATAGGGGTTCTTCATTCTTCCTCCTGGAGACACTGATGCGTCAGGGAGGAACATTCTCTGTAGAGGGTCCCCTGGCACCGTTTCCTTCTTCTCTCCCTCTCAGGCGTAGTCCCTGCACCCAAGCCTCCACTGGCTTTCTCGCCAGGAAAGGGGGGTAATGTTACGACTAACCTCAGGGGATGGGGCCAAGGCAATCACGAAATAATGGAAATGAAATAAATTGCTCTGTAAACTATCAAGTGTCCTGCAGATGTCAGTTGCTGTTATCTCCACCCCCAGGTCCGGCTTCACTTCCTTGCACAAAACTCTCCGTCCTGGGCACCCACCTGGGCGTGGCCCCTGAGAAGCCGGGTCTGAGCCCAGGTCTCTGTGCCCCTTCTGTTAACACCGTCCTGAGTTCTGTCCCCTCTGCCGTCCTTCTCGACCCTTCCAACAGGGCTGCCGTAAAGGCTCTTGAGGTTACCTCTTTTGTACGGTGAAACATACACGACATAAAACTGACCACGTTAACCATTTTTAAGCCTACAGCTCAGTAGCATTTAGTACCTTGCACGGTTGTGCCAACACCACCCATCGAATTCCAGAACTCTTTCCGTCTCCTAAAACAGAAACCCCGGCCCGTGAGACCCTAGCTCCCCTAGCCCCTCCCCCCACCTCCCCGGCACCCGCCATCCTGCTCGCTGTCCCTATGAATTGGACTACTCGAAGGACCCCATATAAGCGGAATCATGTAACATTTGCTTTTTGGAACTAGCCGCTTTGGCTTAGCATATACGTCCTCGAGGGTCATCCACGTTGGAGCTCACTGCAGATTTCCGTTCCTCTTTGAAGCTGAACAACGTTCCATTGTACGCACGTGCCATATCTCCTTCATCCATTTATCCCATCCGTGGACAGTCGCGTTGTTTCCACCTTTTAGATGTTGTGAATAATGTCGCTTTCTTTTTTTAACATTTATTTATTTTTGAGACAGAGAGAGACAGAGCATGAATGGGGGAGGGTCAGAGAGAGGGAGACACAGAATCTGAAACAGGCTCCAGGCTCCGAGCTGTCAGCACAGAGCCCGACGCGGGGCTCGAACTGACGGACCGCGAGATCATGACCTGAGCCGAAGTCGGCCGCTCAACTGATCGAGCCACCCAGGCGCCCCGTGAATAATGTCGCTTTAAACGTGGGTGTGCAAATATCTGAAGTCCCTGCCTTCCCTTCTTTTGGACATGTGTATATACCCAGGGGTGGAATTGCCAGATCCTAGGGTAATTCTATGTTTAATTTTTTTTAGGAACCGCCAGTGGCTGTACCTCTTTGCGCTGTTCAGTGTTACATTTGACCAGCTTCCTTCAGCCTGTGCACCGAGCGTCGTCGGGTCTGCGGCCAGCGTAACCTATGTTAGGAGCCCAGATACAAGGTAGCATTTGAAAATACGAAAAACCAGGTTGAAGAACAACCGGGGACTTTCGGAAAGCAGAGGAGAAGCCATCAGGAGGTGTTCGAGGAAATAACTCTGAGCACAGCTCCCTGCCAAAGTGCGGAACTTGCTGCCTTCCTGAGCCTTCAAGTGTACTTGTAATCATGGATAATTTTATTACTTCTTACCAGATGCCTGGTAAACCCCTCAATATAGAAAGCAGTGATTTTTTCTTTTGCCAAAGGGCTTGGGAAATACCTCTTCTGAAACTGTGAATACCAGAGATACCAGGCAGAGGCCAAAGCACCCATGCAAACCTGTCTAGCTTTCCCAGTAAAGACCGTTATAGGAACAGAGGATTTTTTTACATGCTCATAAAATGATTATACTTGTTCCGAGAATTTCCTGGTTTGAGCATGACTGTTACAGACCTATTTCATAAGTTGATTTATTTGTTTAACGGTATCTGCAGGGAACTGTGTTTTAATTCCAGTTGGCTTTTTTGTTTTGTTTTGTTTTGTTTTGTTTTCCTTTCCCGCCCATATCACATCTGAAAAACCTCTTTCCGGCACAGCTCATTTGCAAGTGGCTAGGATTGTAACAGACTCTTGGTGCTCCAAAATTCTGTTGGTGTTTTCAGCTGCTGACATTCGAGTTTGAGCTTTTCCTTGCCTTGAATATTCATTGGCCATTTCTGTTGTTGCATTTACCAAAATAAAACCGACTTCAGCTCGTTCCTCTCCGGGAAAGGGCTGGTGAGCAGTTTTCTGACAGTTGTATATTAAATGCAGGTGGCTTCATGAATGCACTTTCTGTCTGGCTCAATACATTAACCATAACCCACAGTTTCTTCCAAAGGAACTGGAATGAATTAAATTGTTTAATAAAACCTTACTTACCTGGATAAACTCATTTCTATTTTGCATTTAGATTCCCTAATGCATCTTTCCAGATTGTTATTTGTAAAGTAAAAAGCTAGACGTGTTTACTTAGAAAGCCAAACATCAGACCCTAATCCTGGTTCCTGTCCAAGTTCTTTGCAACATCTTTTTTTTTTTTTTCACATTTCCTACCATGTTATGAACCATCGCTTATTTCATTTAGCGTGAATTGATCACTCCCACCCCAGATCCAAATTAAGAATCGGGCACTGAATTCACATCTCTGCACGTTTTTTTTCTATCACACCCCTGAAACCTATACTGTTTGGGACGGAAAGGAAGTCAAAGGTGCAATTTGGAAATTGATTTTCAAGCAGGGCCCTGTGCAAGAAGGCCTCGCCTGGCTTCTGGTTGACGCTCTCCAGGATTATCAAGGGCCCATTCAAGAAGCTGCATATAGGAATGCTGCTGTACCCCCTGCGGAATCATTCTAGAAGACTGGATCTTTCAGAAGAGCCAACATGCTAAACCCAGCTTGGAGTTTCGTTCTCGGAGGATGCCAGATCTGAAGAATCAGTCATCTTTCCTCCAACCCTTGCCAAAAGCAGTTTCTGGCACATTATATACCTTTCAGTGAGGACTTGCTGAACTGATTAAGTGAAGAAGTGAATAATGAGGATGATTTACTTCGCTTTATTTCCCTATTTGCCTTTTTCCTGTAAATCTGGTGCCAAACTTTATGCTCAGATACAATGAACTATATTAGCCCGGATATTAGATATAATTGCTTTTCCTCTTTCTTGTTAAACATTTAAGAATTCTATTTAAACAATTTTATTATATTCTTTTCATATACATATATATATATATATATATATATATATAGAAAGAGAGAGAGAGAGAGGGAGAAAGGGAGGGAGAGGAGAGCAGGGGAGAGGGGCAGAGGGAGAGAGAGAATCCCAAGCAGGCTCCCATGCTCAGCGAGAAGCCTGTCACGGGGCTCGATCCCACGATCCGGGGATCATGACCTGAGCCGAAATCAAGAGTCGGATGAGCCGCGAGGCACCCCTGTAACTGTCTTGATATAAAGTACTAAAGATAATGTCTTTCTGTCTGAGCTGACATCCACTGAGTTCTTTCAGATGTTACCTGATGTAATCTGCTCACCATCCCCAGCTGCCAGGAGTCCGTGTTCTATTTAATAGAGGAGGACACCCAAGTATTTTTGTCCTTGGTCTTTGGAGGGTGGGGAGAGTAGCAGCTAACGTTTTTATAGTGCTTGCTATATGCTACGTGCCATGCTAATCGTTTGATGTAATCCTCAAAAAAGAATTTCACGAGGTAGCTACTCTGGCCTCCATTTTGTGGATTAAGAAACTGAGACTTCGGGGGCGCCTGGGGTGGCTCCGTGGGTTGAGCGTCTGACTTCGGCTCGGGTCATGATCTCGTTGGGTTTGTGAGTTCGAGCCCCGCGTCAGGCTCTGTGCTGACAGCTCTGAGCCTGGAGCCTGTTTCAGATTCTGTGTCTTCCTCTCTCTCTGCTCCTCCCCTGTTCATGCTCTGTCTCTCTCTGTCTCAAAAATAAATAAACGTTAAAAAAAAAAAAAATGGAGAGTCAGACAGGCACCTGGGTAGCTCAGTCAGTTAAGCAAGCGTTCAACTTCGGCTCAGGTCATGATCTCACGGTTTGTGAGTTCGAGCCCTGCGTCGGGCTCTGTGCTGACAGCTCGGAGCCTGGAGCCTGCTTCGGATCCTGTGTCTCCCTCTCTCTCTGCCCCTCCCCACTTGTACTCGCTCTATCTCTCTCTCTCTCAAAAATAAACAAACATTTAAAAAATATAATAAAAACAAGAAACAAACTTGGCAGTTAAGTAATTCACTGCAGGGCACACAGCTGGAAAGTGGCAGACAGGGGATTTGAACCCAGACTCCCACCTCCCAAGCCAGTGCACCCAATACGATTCGGGGGGGCCATGCGACATCGATGTAGTAATATTTTCGTTCAGATGCAAGTGACTTGTTTCCCTTAACGGCAGTGACCCGGCTGCTTACGGACCACGGACCCGGCTTAGGATACTCGAGGTGGATATCGGTGCAGAGATAAATGGCCTCTAGAGCAGGCGTGGCTGGGACAAGAGAGAGGGGCTCAGGCTGCGCGAACTCACTTTTGCCGTGGGTTTCAGGGACCACTCGGTGGAGAGGAAGGGTGCTGGCTAGACCCGAGGGAGCCGGCAGGGGCCCGGCCCCAACCTGACGCCGTCCGCACCTCGCAGCTCTGACCCCAGGCGAACCCCTCCCTCTTTGGGGGACAGCATCTCCCACCGATGAGACGAAGGCATCAGACTCTGCGTTGTTGGCTCCCGGGCGGTTCAGCGAACCTTCTCGTCCCTCCGCCTGGCCATTTGCAGGCGAGCGGGCTCTGAACGCCCTCCCGCCCGCCGGCCCGCTGCACAGGAGTCCTTGCTTCGCGTCGACCCGCTGGAGAAACTCGACAGGGACGTCGGAGATGAGGCGCTTGAGGTTTATCAAGTTTTCAAGATTACACCTCCATAAACCCCTTTACAAGGCCGCGCGGCCCCGGCCTGCGGAGCCTCCCCGCGCATCACCCGCCGCCTCCGGCAGGCGCCACGGGGGCTTCGGGGAGCCGGGCAGCCCCCCGCCACCCACCCACCGATCAGGCCCACCATGTCACCGTCGGGAGGAGGGGCCGAAAGCTCCTCGCTGGTCACCTTATAATCAAATTTTCACTGCGCTCTCTGACAGGTTTTTAAGTCACTTAAGGGATCTATTTATATGTGAAAGCATCAGCATCGTGCAGTAAATCCAACCACAAGCCGGTCCCGTGTTTTATTAAGTTTAAGTTCAGTGAGAGTGCAAAGCAAACGAGGGTCCTGTGTCTGTCCGTTACATCTGATTTGCGGTTCCCATAAAAAGGCCCACATGCCGCCGTCTCAGATGTGTTTTGGATTGAAAATAGGATTAATGTGCTAAAGTGTGATTGGAATGGTTAAGCGCGATTAATTGGAACAGACTGCTGCTGCCAAGGGAGCCCCTCGGAGGCTGGCCCCGCTCCAGGTTACGGAGCGAACAAAGCCGGCCAACTGTCCGACTGGTTCCGCGTCCCGCCTCGCACGGCCGCCCCTCTCGCTTTCTCATCGCCAGCCTGTCTCAGGGCAGATTAAATGCAGCTGAGAATGTCGGGCTCGCTCGGCGGCCGGCGTCCTCCGGGAATAGGCAGGAACCGGGGCCAGGCCCGGCCGGGCCGCGGCGGTGCAGGCCGAGGGCCGCCGTGCACCGGGGGCGGCGGGCCAGGTGGCTGGGCCGGGGGTGGGAGTCATTTGGGTTGTTGGGTTTTTTTTTTGTTGTTGTTGTTGTTGTTTTTAAATGATCTGTTAAACCCCTGAACTTTAATCAAGCTGCCACCACACTGACGGCTCTGATTTACTCTCGGAGCAGGCGTGGGTGGAGGCCCCGGGCCCAGGCCGGAAGCCCTAGCCGGCGTCCAGCCCGCCATTGCGGCCGCCGGGCCTGCTCGGGCCCTGTGAGTCCTGGGCCGCCTGCTCCGGGCACCCCCCCGGCCCCCAGCTCCGGGCACCTCCGGCCCCCTGCTCCAGGCGCCCATGGTCCCCAGACCCCCTTTGGCCCTGGCCACCAGGCTGCACAAGAGTTTCCTCCCACCTCTGCCCCAAACACACATCGAGACTTGAAAGCTGAGTTAGCCAGGCTTCCTTCCATCCCGCACCCGAGGCAGCCTGCGTGTGGGACTCCCCCCTTGGATGGGCCCTCCCAGCTGTGGCTGCTTGTCCCCTCCCGTTAAAGTCAAGGGGTGAAATGCAGCCTCCCGGGCTCCAGCTGCTCCCAGGTCAACGGGCAGACCTTCTGCGGAAGAGGCCCACTGGGGGGACTCTCCGTGAAAGTCCACTCAGGATAAAAATGTTATGAGAGGGGCGTTTCTCATACCCTGGAAGCTTGGAAGAGATTCTTTTCAAAGAGTGAGGAGGAGAACTGATGATAGGCCGTAAAATTTAAAAAAGCATATTGCCCCTTTAAAAGGGTCATCTGGCTATGAAAGGAATACGTGTCCTGGAAGGGACCAGTGGCCCCCAGGCCGGGTCTGGCTCTGAAGCAGGGAACCAGGCCATTGCGGAGCGTGTTAGCGAACTTTACTACGGTAAGTTATGTATTATTTGTCTCCAGGGTTGGCTAAGTAAGGGTGTGTGGGGGTGTGTGAGAGACAGAGACAGAGACAGAGACAGAGACAGAGACACTGCGTGTGTGAGGGTTGGTGTCAGTGGTTTATGCGTATCTGTGTACGTGTAAATGCGTGTGTTTGTATCCATGTGTATTTGTGTGTGTGGGGGGGGGAGGGATATACGAGTGTGTTGACGAACCAGAAGCAAGGAACAGGCCTTCTAGAAAGGTCAGCACCTCCAGACGTCAGCCTGGACCTGCTTACCCTGTCCTGCGGAGGGTCGAGTACGTAGGCTCAACCCTTGGGAGCCTTGGGAGGTCTGAGTGATGTGGCCACAGGACTTGCGGTCTAGACTGGAACCCTCAAGAGCAATGTGACACAGCGTGACCAGACCATGTGAGCGGTCACCGGAGTTGGAGGACCCAGCATGCAAGTCAAGACTCCTGTAGCTCATCTAGGCCACAGGTGAGGAGGCTGGACCCAAAGGAGGGGGCCTGTCACGTCCCAGACAACAACACAGTGAGCCAGCGAGGCTGGATCTGGGCGGCAGTCCTATCTGACATTCTGCTGGGGGTGGTATTTCAAGGGGTCCCCTGTGGTATGCGTCCCGTTCCCTTCCTGCTTCCATTTTATTCTCTCCTGGAACCCTCTGCCCTTTGACGCCTCCCTTGCTCCCACGCTTATGGCCTTTGCCCCATCCGCCCGGCACAGCACCCTCCTCAAGGCGGGGTCCCTCAGGCACATTGTGAACACTTCTCCGCCTGCCTGCGTCTCCAGGGTGCGCGTCCCCGAGTCACGTCAGGTTTGTCACGTGTCTCCACCAGCCCTACCTGTCGCTTTTCCATCAGCCTGTTCCGGGTGGGGTGAAGGGGTGAGAGTTAGAGCTCGGGGTCAGCCAACGTGGGTCCCAGTGGCTCTGCAGCTCCCTGGCTGTGTGACGGGGGGCTGGGGGGGGGGGGCGCGTGACTGATCATTTATGATCCTCCATTTTCTCATCTGTAAAATGGGGGCCATATTCTCTCCAAGTGGAGACCTGTGCTTTCCATAGAAAAGCGGGCGCATCTTAAGTCAAGGTACACATTGGGCATTTTTTCTTTCCCTGAAATGCTGTTCGTAAAGCAACGCTGTGTCTTCCAGTTAATGGCGTGTCGAAACGGAGAAACTTCAGAAATACCCCTCACGTGGCGACTAGAAGTTTCTCCCGCTCTCCGCCCCTCAACCCCACAGCCTTCATGAAGAGCATCCAGGACCATCTGGCCAGACCCTCCCTGGGGGCGGGGGGTGGGAGGGGACGGGCTCAGTTATGCACCCACTCGTTTGTTTTTCTGGAAAAAAAGGCATGCATCCTGGAGGTGCGGGTCTGGGGGGCTTGAGCCCCCTAGCAGAGGGCACCAGGAAAACCAAGTGTGTATGGGGTTTACAGACAGGAATGTTTCCACGGCACTGTGGGGCCCACAGCAGACCCCGGAGCAGCGACAGGCTGCTTGAAGGGAGAACATCCGGGCCAGGATTTCTGCTCAGCCCATAGCAGGGCCTTCCCCTGAGCAGGGATTGGGGTGTCCCTGGGGCTTTCCTGTCACCCCTACCCCAGGGGAGGGAGGGCTCCTCTCCACAGCACAGGGCCTGGAAGGAGGTGACACGGTGTCTGGTTTTAAGCCCCGTCCCCTGCGCCCGGCAGGTCACTTTTCACCTCAGTGGCATCTCTGTTCTCCTCGCCTGAAAAAGGTGCGAAATTAACGGCCCCCTCCAGCTCAGAAAGCTCTGGAGAGACACCACATCTCACCGTCTCCTCTGGCCGGGGCCACATCCTATGGTAAAGGAGCGTCTTAGTTTGAGTACCCCCGAGTCTGAGCCTTGAATAAAGAGCTTGGGAGCTGGGAGCTGGTGAATGATCTAGGAAGTGGTCCCAGGAGGCAGGACGGAGAGGAGGTGAGGAAGGAAGGAGAGCCTAAGAGGCGCCACACGGCTCTGGTAATTGCCGTGGGCAACTCGGACTCCGTTCTGCCGGGGGCGGCCGAGGAACTGTATAGAACGTACCAGAGGGAACGTTCCCTCAGAGGGAACATGTGCCCAGCGACTTCATCCCCCTTGGGCGAGGATCCTCTGCGGTGTCAACCTTCTGCTCTTTGAAGCCATCTCTGCTTGTTGACTGAGCAAGCTCCTTTGGCTTTCTAGAAGGTTCTGTGGCAGCAAACTGAGAGACAGACAGCGCTTGTGTAGGAAGCCTCACAGGGCAGGATCTGTTTACCACAGCTGCCGTTAGGTGGGGGTGGGGGACGCTGAGGTGACACAGTGCAGGGCACCACCAGCATCTACCACAGGTGGGCGTTATATACCACCTTGCTCAGTGCCCACCGCTGCTTCCCGTTCTGGGCCGCGTCATGACCAGTGTGACAAAAACTCAAAAACTATCTCTCAAAAGCTTCATCTCTCAAAAACGATTAAAATTCTTTTTTACAACCGCATCCATATAAAGATAAACTGGACCAGATTCATTAGTATATTGGGATTCTTTTGATTAAAAAAAAAATACAATGAGAACATCCGCATGGGCCTCTCAGTGTGGGCCTTGGGGGTGGTGCCTACTTGGCCTGTTCCCACTGCTTGTAGAATAAGGCCCCATGTCCTGCCAGGTTCTTGGCCTGCTGTCCCCTTCCTCCCCCAGGCCTGGCCTCCTTCTGCTTGGGAGCTGTCCCAAGGCTTTCAGGATGATGGAATAGAGCTGTCTCAGGCCTCAGCTTTTAAATGTCACCTCCTCTCAGACGCCCCCCTCAAGACTCTCTCTCACACCAGCCTCTTGTCCGCCCAGCACTCATCACCCTTACAACAATAGGTGACTGAATGGGCCTGCTGTTGAACGCCCATCACCCTGTCCAGACGATAAGCTCCCTGAGAGTCAGGACTGGGTCTGGGGGACCCGTCGCTCCATCACCAGGGCTCGACCAGGCTGCTGGGGTGAGCTGTGCGAAAAGCCCCTTCAGGAAGGTAGAGTTGGGAGGCACAGAGGCAGGGAGTGCCTCCAGCAGGCACCCCTCCGCTGTCTGCCCTGTTCGGAGACCGCTTCGCCTGAGAGGGCTCCCTCACCCAGCTCTCCCCACCTTCCAGAGCAATCTGCCCCCAATGGCCGAACAACCCTGAAGGTAAGGACTCGGCCACTCACCCCACTGGGGACAGACTCTGATGGGCCATCGGTGCTTCAGAACTCTCTCTGAGGAGGACCACGGCCTCTATGGGATTGTATCACACTCCCCACCCGCCATTTGTACAGGTGCTGACCCCCCAGGGCCTCCCCATCCAACTTCCTGCCTCCAATCTCCCCTCGAAACCCACCAGCAGGGGCGCCCCCTCTGGGCTGCGGCCATAGTGTAATCCGGACAGCACGAGAGAGTTGGAACTATAAGAACCACAGGAATTTATTCAGAGCCTACTGACATTTCTTGTTTTACATCCAGCGAAGAGATTTTTAAGGCCTTGTCCTGAAAGCCCCCTCAGGGACTCAGGCGGGGGGACAGGGAGGGGGTGACTTCTGAATACGTAAGGGCACGGCCTCTGCCCCTCCACGTCTGTCCAGGTACCTCTGCTTTATTCCACTGCATGCATCCAATTCCATTTGAAGAAAAGTTTCTGCCATTAAAAAAAAAGAAAAATTTAAAAACCGCTGACTTAAGGGTTACAGGAACGCTAATGAGCAGGGTGGCAGCCGGGACCTATCCGATGCCCGGCCAGGTGGGCCACAGCCTCGCTCCCCCACGAGGCCGGACGCACGTCTCACCTCCTTCTGTAATTCAGGACACTGAGGCACAGAGAAGTTAGGTCGGTGTCCAAGGTCACGGCTGGGAGCTTTTTCAACCAGGATCTCCCCTGCCGTTTTATGGAATTCAGTCCCAGGAGCCGAGAGAGGCAAGATCTGGCCCGATACAACTGTCTTGCATCCATTTAGAGGAAAGCACCCAGCGTTGTGTGTATTTATTTATTTATTTATTTATTGAAATTCAAAAGCCCAGCACACTTCCTTCTGTCCTCTGCTTTTGTCTTCCTTTCCTGGGGCGTGGGGGGGGGGGTGGGGAGGCAGAGGGAGCGGGGAGAAAAGGGTCAATGAATTAAAAAAAAAAAAAAAAGTATCCCAACCACCCTGCGATAGTTCAAACCCCTCATTTCGCAGGTGGCCAGACTGAGGAGGTGATCTGCCCACGGGCCTGCAAAATCCAGTGGTTTCCAGGGCCCCGTCCGCTCTGCCAGGCTGCTTCCCTGACTTTCAGAAGCCTCCCGGGGAAGACAAGGCCTTGGTCCCTGGCTGCCCGCCCACTAAAGGCCAAATCAAGTCTGGGGGAAAAGTCTGACCTCAGTGCACTGCCCAGGGGCCCTGGGATCCGAGGAGGTGGGGCCTGGTGACAGTTGCCAAAGTTCATCTCATCCAGTTTCATAATGTGGTTTATTTAGCATTAAACTAAGGTCCTGGGACCTCATCAAGAAAAGAGGGCAAAGTTTCCCGGGCTCCCTGGGGAGAGATGCTTTGGCTGCGTTTGGCCTACCTTTTCCCCAGGGATCCAGGTGCAGCCGAGACAATGTTGAGGGTTCTGCCGGGCGGCCTCGCTCAGCTCCTCGACACCCCGGCCGCGCTGGACCCTCCCGGGGTCCCTTGGGTTCTCGGTCCTGCTTCGGCCTGGAGCTCCAAGCTGAGTGGACGTGCCAGGGGGGCGGGCCTGGGGGGGTCCCCAGACGGCAGGTTTACCCTCAGCCTCCTTCCCGGGGCACGTATCTGGAGCAAAGACGAGGGAGCCTCGTCCAGAAAGTGTGGGGGGGTCGTTAGTTTAGAAAAAATAGGCAGGAGACTCATCTACGGAAGGATTATTGCCACCTCGTTTTGATTGACACGTCTCTTTTCCTGTACCCGCCCCCACGGGCAGGGTTACAGCTGCTCTCACATTCTTGAACAACGAGAGGGAGACATTTATCTTTGGACAGAATCGTGTTTGTTGGGGACAGTCCTGTGAGGGGAGCGCGATTAGTGGGACGTTAGCCAGCTTTCTGGTCAACCTCTGTCTCATGCCGGAGTGTGTGAGCCCGAGGTTTGACTAGCCTTTGCCGCCTCTTCTTGGGCAGAGGCATGATTGCCGCTGATCTTTCCCCATTGCTGCAATGTCACGTAACTTACGTATTTTGTTTGTATGTATCGTAGGTACTTCTGTGTTTTATATCTATTCATCGTGTGTTTTAATTTCAGATAAAGACAACTCCCTCCCTCTCACTACTCTTGCAGGAGTTTCTTGGATGTTTTTGCTTCACTACTTTTCCATGTGAACCTTTGATTCGGCTCACCTAGGGGGAGAGGGAATCTTGTAGGTAGTTTTTACTGGGAGTGCACTAAATTCGGAGATTAACTTGGAAAAAGCCCCAACTTCGGGAAGTCCCAACGTCTCATCCAAGACATAGGATGCCTTTATATATACTAAAGTGACAATGTCTTCTTTTGGGTCCCCCGGGAGGACCTGAAAGTTTTCTTTCCTTTTTTTTTTTTTTTTTCTTTTTTTTTTTTAAACAAAGATCTTGCCCATTCCGTGTCTATTTGCCTCCTTCATTCCTATTTTCCCGCATTCTGTTCTGTCTGTATTTCTGGGAAAATATAAGGAGTCTGAGTGTTCGGGTCTGTCAGGTCATAGCGGGAGGGGAGCACTGGGTGACAGAGAGAGGCGCTGTCCCGTTCCCGTGGCCCCTTTGTGTCTGGCACCTTCCATCCCCTTCCCACATATGCCATACATGATGCCCATACCCGGCCTCGTTCTTGTGGCTCCCAGGTCCCCAGATGGCCCACGCAGCCTTTCCTCCCTTGTTCTAAAGGTCTTCCTGGGCACGTCTGATCCTTCCAGCCAGGAGACCTCGCAGGCCACTCAGGGTTTCTGCCTACCCACAGAAATTGCCTCTTGCTTGATGAGTTGGAGGGAAGCGGGGACACAGGTAAATACAATGTAAATGAGCATTTTGCAACATCACCGGCCTCACGTATTTTCCCCTGTCTCTCCCTAAACGGAAGCCTGCCTGACCCTCGGTGTCTCCACTCCTTTCCCCCTTCAAGCACGGCTCCAGGTCAATCCTAGGTTTTTCCTGCATAAATCAAGAGGCCGGAGCTAAGCACGCCCCCCACCCCACCCCACCCCGAGGTGCGTCCCTAGGCTCTGCAAGGTCAAGGTCCCAAGAGCATTGGGATCCCACAGTGGAGGGAGCAGAGGTATCCGTAGCCTCCGGGGACAATTCAGTGTCCACCATTAGGAGCCAGACTCCGAGGTGAGCTCACAAGGTCATCATGACGAACAACTCCAGGGGGCACTGTTGTCACGGATCACACTGTAAATGGTGCCTCCTAGGGGCGTGCAGCAACCCAGTCCCTAATGATTTAATAAACAAGGAAATAGCGGTTCACTCTGACAACTACTGAGCCTCATAATCTCTATTTTTTCTTAAAGTTTATCTTGAAAGAGAGAGTGTACGAGCAGGGGAGGGGCAGAGAGATGGGGGGAGAGAGAGTCCTAAGCAGGCTCCGCACTGTCTTTGCAGAGCCCGTTGCGGGGCTTGAACTCCCGCATCATGAGATCATGACCTGAGCCGAAGTCAGGAGTCAGATGCTCAACTGACCTAACTACCCAGGTGCCCCTTCTTCTTCTCCTTTTCCCAAGAATACGAGAGCTCTCTGAGAGCTACCATTTTCTCTCCAAGGCTTGGCAAACTTTGGTTCCCTCTGAACTTTCTCCTCTCCATGTAGCTCCCGTGACAGAGCCCAGGGCCAGGGCTGAGGGTGCGCTCAGGGAGACCCAAGTGTTACTCCACCTGAAGACCCCAGGCAACTTTCTACATTAATTCTATCTTCTGGTCTGTAATGCACCCGATTATATGCAGATTTATAAGAATTCTTTCCACATTCGCACTCACAAAGTACCATTAAACGGTCCAAGCTGGAAAATAATACACCATTCCTAACTCTGTTAAGCCACCCCAATCTGGCTTGAGTTAAAACGCGTTTCTTCTTGCCCTGTCGGTGGGAATGCAAGCTGGTGCAGCCGCTCTGCAAAGCAGTGTGGAGGTTCCTCAGAAAATTAAAAAGAGAATCACCCTACGACCCAGCAATAACACTGGTAGGAATTTATCCAAAGGATCCAGGGGTGCTGATTCGTAGGGGCACTTGTACCCCAATGTTCACAGCAGCACTTTCAACAGTGGCCAAATGATGGAAGGAGCCCAAATGTCCATCAACTGATGAATGGATAAAGAAGATGTGGTTTGTATATACAATGGAATACTACTCAACGATGAAAAAGAATGAAGTCTGGCCATTTGCACAACGTGGATGGAACTGGAAGGTACTGTGCCAAGGGAAATGAGTCGGGCACAGAAAGACAGATACATGTTTTCACTCATATGTGGAATTTGAGAAACTTAACCGAAGACCGTGGGGGAAGGGAAGGGGAAAAAAACAGGTACGAACAGAGAGGGAGGGAGGCAAACCATAAAGAGACTCTTAAATACAGAGAACAATCTGAGGGTGGATAGGGGGGTGGGGGAGAGGGGAAAATGGGTGATGGGCATGGAGGAGGGCACCTGTTGGGATGAGCCCCGGGTTGTTGTATGTCAGCGATGAACCATGGAAATCTCCCCCAAAGCCAAGAGCACACTGTATACACTGTATGTTAGCCAACTTGACAATAAATTATATATTTTTTAAAAAATGTGTTTCTTCTAGTAATTCCCGTCTTCTGCAAATAGTACACAGGAGGGGGGTTATCCTTTATCTGAGCAAAAGTGGTCTTAGGATTTCAGCCCAAGGCTCCACCATCCAACAGAAGGAGCGGACAGGGCTCGTGGAGGGGAAGAGGCAGGAGGACAGAGGAGAGGAGGGGACCGTGGTCCTTCAGCTGGCTTCCGGGGAGGCCCGCACGCTGTCCGTCTCCCGGCGTCAATCTGCTGGGTGTTCCCGCACAGCCGCGAGTCCGGGAGGTGCACGGGGCTTCAGGTCTCGGGAAAACGGAGAGCTGAGCTAGTCTGCACCCACCTGGAGGGCCCAGGTGCCGCGCCCACGGTCCCAGAACTGGATCGTAGCGACGGCCGGGAGGGACCCACATCTCTTCGCCCACGGCGGTCTCCCTACCAGCACACCCGCATGTCCTCCTCGACGCAAAATACACCTTGACCTGGTTTGGGTCGGATGGCATTGTTCAGATAAACCCTTTGTGGGATGTTAAGACACTGCTGAATATCGGTCTTTTTTTTTTTTCTTTTTTAACGTTTATTTGACTTACTTTGAGAAAGAGAGAGAGAGCGCACGCGTGTGCACAAGAGTGGGAGAGGGGCAGAGAGAAAGAGGGAGAGAGAGAACCCCAAGCAGGGTCCGTGCTGACAGTGCAGACCCCCACGCGGGGCTGGAACTCACAAACCGTGAGATCGCGGCCTGAGCCGAAATCAAGAGTCAGACGCTCGACCGACCGAGCCACCCAGGTGACCCTCCTTTTCTTTTTAATTCCAAGTCAGTTAACATAGAGTGTAACAATGGTTTCAGGAATAGAATCTCGTGAGTCATCGCTTACATGTAACACCCAGTGCTCATCCAGCAAGTGCCCTCCTTCATGCCCACCACCCATTTAGCCCGTCCCCCCCCACCTTCCTTCCAGCAGCCCTCGGTTTGTTCTCTGTACTTAAGAGTCTCTTACGGTTTGCCTGCCTCTCTGTTTTTATCTTATTTTTCCTTCCCCTCCCCTATGGTCATCTGTTTTGTTCCTTAAATTCCACATGTGAGTGAAATCGTGTATTTGTCTTTGCTCTGACTTATTTCGCTTAGCGTAATAGCTTCTGGTTCCACCCACATTGTTGCAAATGGCAAGATTTCATTGTTTTTCATCGCTGAGTAGTATTCCACTGTGTGTGTGTGTGTGTGTGTGTGTGTGTAATATATATATACGACATCTTCTTTGTCCATTTGTCAATCAGCAGACATTTGGGCTCTCTCCATACTTTGGCTATTGTCGATAGGGCTGCTATAATCATTGGGGTAGCATGTACCCCTTCGAATCAGCATATCTTTGTATCCTTTAGATAAATCCCTGGTAGTGCAATTGCCGGGTCATGAGGAAGTTCTCCATTTAATTTTTTGAGGAACCTCCCGATTGCTTTCCAGAGCAGCTGCACCGGTGTGCATTCCCACCAACAGGGCAAACGCGTTCCCCTTTCTCCACATCCTCACCAACACTGTTGTTTCCCGAGTTGTTCGTTTGATACCATGAGGGGGGGGGGGGGGTCCAAAGGGCGGATACCCGGACCCCCAGGGAGTTCCCGGTCCAGTGGGGGAAACAGATGCGGGACAAACACATGCCACAGAGCACCCCTTGGTGCCGTTTCTAGAAGTCAGGGTGGGACGCGAGGGAATAAAGTCAAATTTGAGTTTCGATTTTCTTGTTTGATGTTGTTTAAAAATGAAGCAGGCATAGCCTGTGGTCCTCAAGGTAAGGCCCCTCCCAGGACCTGCGGACCCCTGGAAAGACACGGCAGATCGGGGAGCAAGGTACGACCCTTGGTGGCCTCCCCGCCTTTAGGATCAGGTATGGGAAGACAGCACCTGCAGCCCAGGCTCGGGGAGGCACCGGGACGCGCCCGCCGTCAGCCGGGGTTTGGGGACAGCGCAGCCTGCGCTCCTGGGTAGAGCCCAGCTTCCTCCATTCAGTGTCAGGACCCTGCTGCAGTCCTAGGACAGAAAACAAAGGTCCCAGCCGAGCCAGCACAAGCGAGCGTGGAGGGCAGGCCCCAGTGGGTCCCACTTTCCTCGGTACAGATTTGATGAGCCCGGCCGAGTGACCCTCCCCATTCCAGCTGGGCTCTCTCAGCACGCTCCCTCCTTCCTCCCTCTGGGCAGGGCTCCCTTGGCTTTGAGGCCCCAGGATTTGGGGCCAAGTCTGTGTCCCCCTTCCCCAGCCCTAGACCCTTCGTTCATATCATCACCAGCTTTATTTCTACCCTAAGGATGCTCAGTTCTTGGGTCTGTCTCTTCATGACTGTCCCCTCCCTGTTTTAGGAGATGGCTGACGTTTATGGGAAGGAAGGAGGGCAGCGCGTTGGAAAGAATCTAGCCGTGGCCCTGAAAGCCCCCAGCAAGGGCTGCCCCCTCTGAAGGCGTCAGGCCCCCGGGCTCGCCAATCGCACGGACTCCGCTCTTTGTCTGCTTCTCTGAGTCAGACTCCTCCAACCCCTCCTCCTTCGGCGAGACTCAGGACGGCGAGTGGTGCTCCCATATCCGGGGCAGACGGCTCCTAGTGCGATACAAGGTTCAGGGACCCACTGCCCCCACCCCCGGCCAGGTTTTCCAGGCTGTGGGACTTCCGATGCTCAACTGGACGGTTCCAGGCAAGAGGAGGCCATTGGTCACCTTCGTACACAGGCGCCGTGACTTCCCCTCCCCTCCCCGTCCCCTGCCTCCTGTACTTCCAGAGAGGAAAAAACCTGTTGCCTGGCAGATTTTCAGGCTGATCTGTCACCACCAACTCCTTCAGGGGAAGATGACGAGAAGGAACAGGCTTCGTCTGTGGCCAAATTAAAAGCAGTAGCTTCTTCACCCTGAAAAGAAAGCATATGGGTGTAGTTAGACACGAGGTAAAACAAAAAATCTGTGTGCACCTATAAATCCCACAACCAGAGGGCTACTGACAGACAGAATCCTCCCGGAGACGCACAAGACGAGGTTGTGTCTACCCACACAGCACCGTTCAAGGAACCGAGGGCTTTCGGCCCCGAGAGGAGGCTTGTCGGGTGGGCGGACACCGGCCTTCTGTGCTCGCAGAGCCGGATGCGGGGAGAGAGAGGATGGCGTGAGGGTCAAATACACACAGGACTCGGACAACTAAAATGAACAAAAGAATGTGAAATACCTCCTAAATAGTTTACTGTACATGGATAATATGCTGAAGCAATAATATTTGGGGGGGGGGCGCCTGGGTCAGTTGAGTGTCCCACATCGGCTCAGACCATGAGCTCGAGGTTCGTGAGTTCAACCCCTGCATCAGGCTCTGCGCTAAGAGTGGATTCTTGGGATTCTCTCTCGCTCTCTCTGCCCCTTCCCCACTCGCACTCTCTCTATCTCAAAATAAATAAATTAAAAAATTAAAAACAAGTATTTTGGATATGACAGGTTAAAACATGTCATGAAAAACCAGTTTCAACTGTCTCCTTTTTCCTTTGTTAACGTACCTGTAGGAAACTGACATTTCTATATGTGGCCACAGTGGTTTGCTAGGGCGGCCGCAGCAAGCAAAGGGCCACAAACTGGGTGGTTTAAACAACAGAGGGGTGACGGACGCACAGCTCTGGAGGCCGGGAGTCTGAGATCAGGTGTCAGTGGGCTGGTTCCTTCGGAGGCCGGGAGGGAGAAGCTCTTCCAGGCCTTTCCTCTAGCTTTCGGTGGTGTGCCGGCCGTCTTTAGCGTGGCTCAGCCCGTAGAAACGCCCTCTTCTTCTCTGCCTTCATTTTCACGCGACATCCTTCTGTGTGTGTCTTTACCCAAATTTCCTCTTTTTATAAGGCCACCAGGCGTATTGATAATGGAGTGGGGTCTATCCTAACGATCTTATTTTCACTTGGTTACCTCCGCGAAGGCATCTCCAGAGAAGGTCACGTTCGGAGGTACTGGGGGTTAGGGTGTCGACACGTAAATTTGGGGGGGAACGCAATTCAGCCCGCAGCAATGGGCCGCATCGTATTTCTGGGGAGCAGTGCTGCATTCACCCATGAGAGGGCAGGAGGCACATTGGGATTCGCCCATATTCAGAATCCAGCCCAGAGCCCAGCACAGAATAGCCCCTCAGAAGCCGGGCATACAATTAACCGATGACATCGGCCTTCGCTGCCTGAATCTCCTTAGAGGTGGGCCGGGCCATGTCTAAAGGCTGGGCGTGAGACAATACAGAACCAGACTCAGTGGGACAGAGGCCACCTCGTGGGAGCGGAGGGCCCTTGGCAAGCTGCTTTATCACAGGAACCTCACTCTGGACTAAGCCCCCCGGGCACCCCCATACGCTCTTGAAAGTCACTGAGGACTCCCGGGGCTCCTGGTTGGCTCAATCAGTAGAACATGTGACTCTTATTCTCCAGGTCACAAGTGTGAGCCCCACATCAGGTACAGAGATTACTTAATAAAAAAAGACATTAAAATTATTGAGAACTCCAGTGAGTTCTTATTGATGTAGAACAGAACTATAAATATTTGCCATCTTAGAAATTAAAACCAAGACATTTAAAAGATATCTGTTAACTCATTTAAAAAAATAAGCATAAACCCATTACCTATTAATGTAGCATTTTAATTAAAAAAAAAAAAAAAAAAGCAGGGGCACCTGGGCAGCTCAGTCTGTTAAGCATCCGACTTCAGCTCAGGTCATGATCTCGCGGTCTGTGAGTTCGAGCCCCGCATCGGGCTCTGTGCTGACAGCTCGGAGCCTGGAGCCTGCTTTGGATTCTGGGTCTCCCTCTCTCTCTCTCTCTCTGCCCCTCCCCTGCTCATGCTCTGTCTCTCTCTGTCAAAAATAAATAATAAAACGTTAAAATAAATAAATAAACAAATAAAAATAAATAAATAAAAAGTCTTTTTATCTGGAGGCACATAAATGGGATACAAATTTTCCTTGGAAAATTTAAAGTTTATTGTTGGTAACAAATACTGTCAATGCTTTTCTTTCGTTTAAAAAACAACATTTATTTATTTTGGGGGGGGGGGGGATGGGGATGGGCAGAGAGGGAGGGAGAGAATCTGAAGCAGGCTTCATGCTCAGTGTGGAGCCCGACGAGGGGCTTCGGTCCCACGACCGCGAGATCATGACCTGAGCCAAAATCAAGCGTCAGACGTTCAACCGACAGAGCCACCCAGACGCCCCGATTTCTCTTGAAGTGACAGGCTCCCTTTCATTTGCTGTCCAGAAAAGGCTCGCCCGCTGCCCGAGCCTGGACACCCACAGTCTGCTTATCAGTTGTTCTCTCAAGTCCAAAACGGGGTCCACTCAGAAAAAGGAGTCAAGGCCAACTTACAACCCAAATATGCTTCCGCGTCTCACGAGTTCTCGACGCGGGCTGCCTAGGTACTCGCTTGGAGTGTTCAGGCGATACGTACTCAAGGGTCGAAATTTAATAACATCAATCATTTCTACAATTTCACCAAGGATATTCTTAAGGGAGACTCCGGTGTGTGTCTGGAAAGAATACAGCGACTGCTGGTACGGTGGGTGCCCCTGCCCTGAGTCACGCTAAGGCCCTCCTCCCTGTCTTACACACCCCTGCTTTGCATCCTCGGCGCGAAAGTCAAATCACTTCTCGGCTTCGCTGCGGAAATACTCTTGACCCAGCAGAACTCCTGCTGGAGGGTCCCCGGCGTGCCCCGAGGGCCTCCGGACCACACTTGGAGAATCACCGCGGAACACAGCAGGTGTTACCCTTTGTCCACCCATCTGGCACTGCTCCAGATTCTGGCTCCTCCCTGTCCGCTTGTGGCCACCCCGTGACCCCGCTCCTTTGAGCCACAGTGGCTGTCGTTTTCTGTCTCACCAACCGGCGTCAGCCCTCAGCCTTGTGGGATTCAGCTCCTCCCCACTGAAGGGGCCTTCGTGCATTTCCCGCGTCTAAGCCTCAACCTCCTCACCCACAGGGTCAGGACGACAATGGCACCTCCCTGACAGTCTGCGTCAGAAGCCAGTGAGGCAACCCACGAGAGCATGCGGCGCCCGGGGTTCTCTGTGGTTCCTTAATCTCACTCTCAGGGCCTTGCAGGGCGTGCCGTGAACGGGTTGCGGCTCACAGAGCACGGGATCTCTGGGATGCCTCCTGCCAACCTCCGGACAGGGGCTCCCTGCTCACCAGGTCCCCTGGGCCCTGGGCGGGGAGACAAGGGCCAGCATCCTCCTCTCCCTCTCGCTGTCTGCGAGCAAGGGCGGGGAAGGGTACAGGCAGGTGTGAGCACCCCGGCCAGGACCAGCAGTAAACCCTCCTGGCAGCTTCATGAGGCAGCATCAGACTGTCCCCGAGCTTCCACAGGGCCCTTGCATGACCATGCTTTGGACCCATCAGGGAGTGTTATGACGCGTTATAAGCGTCCGTGTCCTTGTGAGTGGGGACACGGTCATTATCGAGGAGGGCACCTGTTGGGATGAGCACTGGGTGTTGTATGGAAACCAATCTGATAACAAATCATATTTAATAAAAAATAAGTAAGCAAAATAAATAATAAACAAACAAACAAACACAGGCCTCTTTGGGACCCCACCTGGTTCTCACTTCTGCTGTCATCTGGCAGAAGGGGGCCCTGATCAGGCGCCCCGCGTGACTGCCTGATCAACATCCCCTCACTGGCTGGCTCTGCCCCTGAAGGAGGCCTGGGTGTGGGTGACATGACGCTCCCCGAACCTCCACTCTGGTCCCGCCACACTTTGTTCTGTGCCACGTCACGAATTTCCGGCAAAAACGACCCCTCGACATAAAAAGGAAAAAAAAAAAGAAAGAAAGAAAGAAAGAAAGAAAGAAAGAAAGAAAGAAAGAAAGAAAAAGAGAAAGACAGATGTGTTCCCTGGCTTTGTGTGTTGGCACAGCCATCTAGAACAATCGGGGCTCCCGTCGGAGAAGAGCAGAGTCTGGGCCCCCAAGGAGGGGTTCGCTCATGCAAACTGGATGTCGGGGACGGGCCCTGGCCCTGGTCCCTGCCTGCGGGGCTGCGACCTTCCGGGGAGGAGGCAGTGCGGACAGTTTCAACCCACCCCTACTGGCCAGGCTGCAGGGGGAGGCCGCGCGGGACCCCAGGGAGCTCACAGCCGTGTCTACCTGAAGCACCCGGGCTGCAGATTGGAGGTTTCATCCTCGAGAACCGCTGCGGGGTGCTCAGGGTGCAGGGCCCTGGCTGAGGCCTTCCCGAGGCTCATCTCACCTCTGTTGGACAGCAGCCCCGTGAGGAAGCAGCTAGAATCACGTCCCCTCCGTGGTGAGTCGGGTGGGTTCTCGCTTCTCTCACTGGCTGTTTGCCCCATGACCTGGGGGACACCGGTCTTCTCAGCACCAGACTCCCCGTTCCCCGGGCGGTTCTGTTTCCCCACACCCCACTTGGGCATTCTTGTCTCTGCGAAACGGAGTCATGGGACCTGAGCTTCCCAACCTTTCCTTTTTTTTTTTTTAAGTTTTTATTTATTTGGAGGGAGGGGAGGGGAGGTGAAGGGAGGGGCAGAGAGAGGGAGGGAGAGAATCCCAAGCAGGCTCCACGCTGTCAGCACAGAGCCCGACGTGGGGCTCGAGCTCACGACCCCGGGATCGTGACCTGAGCCGAAATCAAGAGTTGGACACTCAATCAACTGAGCCACCCAGGCACCCCCTCCCTCACCCCATCATTTCCTTCTTGGAGCATAAGTGCCGGGGAATGAATTACCCAAAGCTTTCAGGGTTTGGAGATCCTCTCTGTATCCAGACTTGGGGTGGAGTGAGGGGAAGGGAAGTAACATTTGGGGAGGCCCTGCTCTGTGTTAACGTGTCCAGCTCTGGCTTTTATGGTTGAGAGTTCCAGGACTTACCTTTCTACCTTGCATACAGTCGGCGCTTAACACATTTTGACGGCCCGGCATGACTGAATTCATGAAAAGGCCAAGAGGAAAGCTGGTGGCTTTGCCTTCAAATTGGAAGGGGGCATGAATTGTGTGTCACTGTGAGAAAGCCTGCTTCGTTCTCTTCGTGGGGTCACCCGCAGAAAGGCAGGAGCCCCCCCTCCCCACCCCAGCCCCCCAGCAGCCCTGGGAGGCTTCCCGGGTGCCCTGAGCGAGCGGGGTTGGAAACGGGGCACAGGTGTTGTGTGTGTTTGGGCCCCGCTGCGGGCAGAGAACGAACACCCAAACTGGGGAGGCAGCCGCTCCCGGGCAGCCCAGCAGGGGATGGAAACAGAAGCCTCAGTGTTTAAATTTTCTTAACACCGAACCGCGGAGCGCGGTTTTGGTGGCGCCTGGGATTTCCGACCCCGGGGTCTCTGCCTCTCATTTTCAGTGTGGTTTTCCAAGGGGCACGGGAAGTCGTGAAATACCCAGGCCCGGAACTGCTTGCACGGTTTAGATTCTGTTGGGGTTTGCTGATGAACGGTTGTTTTCCTCTTTTTCCTCCTCCTTCCCCTTCTTCTTCCCCTTCCTACTTCTAACATCTTCAGGTTTTCTCCATTTTTTCTTAAGACCTCAAACTCACCAGACTGGCTTTTTAGCCCAAGGGGGCTGCAGAGACCGCCTGGCTTAATGCCCTCGTTTTTACCAAATGCCTCTCTGGAAGGCCAGAGGGTCACTCAGCGAGTTAGGGGACAGCTGGAAGCAGAACCTTTGACTCTGGGTCCTCACCGGGGGCTCTGTCCTCTACAGATTTCAATGCTATGCTCTTTCCCTGTTCATCTTTTTCTCAGGCTGGCCTCTGGTTCCAGCGGAAGTCACGGCCTGAGATATAACAGTGGTCGGGGCTCCTCGGTCCCCACTCGTGGGAGGCTCATCTCTGCCCCGCTCTGTAACAATCAGCGTGGCTCCAGGGGTGCTGACGCGGGGGGAGCGCAAGTGACCAACCACGGTGACCGACTGTGACGGGCTCAGGGCTGGGCCACCGTCTTCCCTGGGACTCTGGTGGAGTTTCAAAACAAGACCATTCTTTTCTCCAGCTTTGGAACAACAAGGACAATACAGGCCTGGAGCCACCATGCGCCATTTTCCTGCCACAGGAAGGATGAAGACAGAGTTGAGAGATGGCGGAAAAGTCCCAGTGATATCCATCCACACCGGAAGAGACCCTTCTGGATCCATCCACACCGGAAGAGACCTCCCACCCGACTTCCCAGAAACACAAGCCGATACCCCCCCTTTTGTGAGCCGAGACGGTTGGAGCTGGGTGTTGGCCATTTACAAATGGGAGCCTCGTCACAGACAGTATTTAGATAAAATGTGTTCTGAAGGCTGACCTGCAGAGAGGGTGGCCCTGGGTCCCCTTGGCACATCAGGGGCCTTCTCCTCCAACCTTGCTAACAGGTCACGTGTGAAACTAAATGCAAATTTCGGTTCCAATTTTGTCCATGGGTACCTATTTCCCGGCGGGAAAGGACAGATGCCGAACCAGAACTTGGAGTCCGGCCTTCTGTTTTTTACAGACCGGCCCATACTCTAGCCGCAGGACGCAGCAAAGCTTCTCCACAGAGCCAGATAACCAGCCCCCCGGTGAGTGCCCAGACAGAGGGCTGATTACAATGTCAAGTCTAGGGACAGCATGCCAGGGGCTGAAGGACACGGGTCTCCAGATGCTTGAAGACTATTGAGGCAAGGGGAAGGGGGACAGTGCCGGGTCACACCTCAGGCAAGCTGTACCTTTCAACATCATTCGTTCCCCCCGCGGAAAATCACTTCTAACATAATGCCACGCTTACTAACGAAGTCTCTGTTTTACTTTGAGATTCGCCTTTTGTTTTTGGAATCACGTTAGAGGCATAGGAAAGTCACCAAGGTCGTACGGAGAGTTCTAGTCTACCCTTCACCCGCTTTCCCCTGATGACTCACCCACCAAGGTACATTTGTCCAAACGGAGAAATTGATTTTGGTACAGGACTATTACCGAAACTCCAGACTTTATCCAAGTGTCCCTAGTTTTCCCACCAGTGTCCTTTTCCTCTCCCAGGAACCCACCCAGGACACCAATTACGTTTACTGGTCATGTCTCAGGTTCCTCTAGCCCATGAGAGTCTCCCAGAGCTTCCTTGTTTCTTATGACCTTGACGATTTTAAGGAGTATTTGGTCAGGTGTTTTGTAGAATGCGTCTGTCTCAGTCTGGGTGTGTCTGGTGATTTTCTCATAGTTACTCGGGGTGCTTGATTTTGGGGAGAATCACCACAGAGGCGGGGTAACCCTTCCCATTACCCTGGGTCCTGCTGTTCACACAACCCATCACTGATGATACTGACCTTTGTCCCTTGGTTAAGGTCTCGTTTGCCAAGCTCCTCCACTGCAAATCTGCTTTTCTTCCCCTTTTCCATATTCCATACTTTGAAAGCAAAGGCAATTAAGTGCAGCCTACACCCAAGGGAGAAGGGGTTAAGCCCCATCTCCTGGAGGGAAGAGCTTAATCCCTCCCTCCCTGAGTGTGGACTGGATTTATTGCCTTCCTATCATCGGCGAATTCTTCTGTAAGGGAGATTTATCTCCTCTTGTCCTATTTGCTCAATCATTTCTTTCTATCAGTACGGACTCGCGGATACTTATTTTCTACTTTGGGCTTTAATCCAATAGTGTATTCCTAATTTTGTTGCTCAAATTGTTCCAGGTTGGCCACTGGGAGTTCTTTTGGATTGGCTCGAAAAAGTGACATTTTTTGGTGAGTTACTTCAAATGCTAATGGTGGGTTACTTCAAATACCACCTCTGCCGTGGGTATTCCCGGAGGAAGCTACACTTCGGATATTAACAAGCGTCCTCTAGAATGTAGATAAGACTAATTAAGCGAATAAAATGGCAATCAAACTGTATATACTTTTTATCCCTTTTATTCATTTAACTTTTCCATTAATGTCCAGGTAATGTTCTGCTGTGTGGATAGAACATAGCTTACTTAAGTCTTATGTTTTGCTATTATACACAAGACTGAAATCAACATTCTTGTGCATTTTTACATTTACATTTATTTTCTCAGAAAAGTGACTCAAGCTCAATTCACGTGGCTGAATCATCACTTTTTAAAGGGGTTTTGGCCTGCCCCCAACCGTGCGCATCCATTACGAAAACTACTGTTATAAAACAGACTAAACAAAGGTGGAATAGAAAGTGACAGAAAACACACTGGCTGAGAACTGAACCAACCGACGCTTTTCTCTCGGGCTGGCGATGCTGCATTTTTTCAAAGTCTATTTTTTGGTTAAAAACACAAAACAAAACAAAAAACTTGAAAGGGCACCTGGGGGGCTCAGTCGGTTACACTTCGGCTCAGGTCACGATCGCCCGGTTCACGAGTTCAAACCCCGCATCGGGGTCTGTGCTGACAGCTCAGGGTCTGGAGCCTGCTTCGGATGCTGTGTCTCCCCTCTCTGCCCCTCCTCCACTTGTGCTCTGTCTCTATCTCTCAAAAATAAATAAACGTTAAAAAAAAAAAACACGTGTATAAAGAATGCAATACGGAAACAAGGCAGCCGCAGTCCGGGGGCGGAGGGAGTTTTTCCCTTTCAATCATTTCTTTACATCAATATGGACTCATGGATACTTATTTTATACCTTGGGCTTTAATCCAAGGGTGTATTCCTAATTTCATTGCTCAAATTGTTCTGGTTTTGGCCACGGGGAGTTCTTTTGGAACTTAATTCTGGGTCCCGATTCTGACTGGACCCTGACTCTCTCTGGCCCCTCCTTCGTAAAGTCACTCTCATCCCACTCTCCCCAAGGCCCTAGGGGAGCTGTAGGAATTAGAGAGAACGGGCAGAAAGGGCCTGATTCAGTGCCCCCCCCCCCCCACAGATCCCCCCTAAAACCGCAGGCACCAGGATATCACTTATTAGGAGGGTGACCCGGGACCATTCTCTTCGCTCCTCTGGATTCCTCTAAAATGGGGACGATATGGCAGCCCAGGGGGTTAAATGAGAAAACACAGGTGGCCCCCGCAGCATGGTTCTGGATCCCAGCAAGGGCTCCCTCCAGCAGCGGCCGTGGGATTGGCCTGAAAAGTCAGGTAACGTACTGCGATTGTTAATCTCTTCGTTCAAGAGCAAACCTCACAAGACACGCCCAGATGGCCAACAAGAACTCCAATCCAGTTGGATCTTTGGTGCCAACAACAACAGCTGAAAGTTTCAATTCGGCAGCATGTGGCCAAACTCTGGCGAGAGTGGACACGGCCGCAGACCCTGAGCCGTGGCAGTGCCCAGCCCTCGGAACCGGACGCCGTGCCTCCTCCTCTGAGATCCGGGGAAGCAAATGCCGATCCCTTCTTCTCACCTTCCTTGTGCTTCCTCTGCTCTCTGCCTGTGTCTATGGCACCGCGCTGAGGGCGCGGACAGAGGGGTTTCAGACAGACCCCGCGGGGGTTACTCTAGGATCTCGCACTGCTGTGTGGCCTTGGGCAAGTTGTTCACCTCTCTGTGCTTCTGTTTTCTTATGCGTAAACTGAGAAAAATGCTCCCTATCTGATGCTGATCTGGGCATCAAAGGAGCGGATGCCTAGAAATCCATTAGCCCAGGGTCTGGCACAGAGGAAGCAGTCAACGCGTGGCCCGCTGTTAAGTCTACTAACACAAGGAGAGCTGCAGGAGAGCTGGTGTTATGCAAAGTCTGGCATTAGGTTTTCGAATGAACACAGGCGGGCCTGAACAGTGCGAGTAAGAACGAATGAACCATTTCCTCCTTAGGGCCTCCGCTCCCCTGCCCTGCCCTGGGTCCCTCTGTCTTCTGAACACTGCTCCCCTTTCCCTCCCAGTTCCCTGCCGCCCTGGTGGGACCTCCCCGCTGGGTCACCGCACAGCTCAGCTCTTTCTGAGCGCCCCTGTCCTCCCGGGTCCCACCGGCCAGGGCAGGGCGTGGTAGGTGGTGGTGGCCAGAAGCTAGGTGGGGGGTTGGCTCTCCCTTCGTCACCCCAAACCCCGGCTGGCCTCATGTCCGCTGGGCCGCACCAGGACCCCCCCACCCCCGCCCTCGGGTGCATATCTCAGAGAGTTGAAGTGAAGGCGAGAGGTGGGTTTGGTGATCACCGGATAACCCTGGGAGTAACTGTGAAGTATTATAAACAGTGTCACGTCAACTCGAGATTTAGCATCAGATCCAGACTTGAGCGCGAGGAAATGGGGCCGTGGCAGGGAGGCGCTTCCTCCCAGACGAATGTCCAAAGGTGTCTCGAGAAGGGCCGTGATGACAGGCAGAAGGCTTAGCGGGGTAGGAAGTGGCTGCTTATGCACTGCAGGCTTCTCTAAGTGCTGCTGAGGGGCGCCTGCGGGGAGGGGCAAGGGTGACCCGGAGAACTGCGATCCCTTTCCATCCGCGGCCAGCACGGGCTGGGGCCCCCAAGTCACCGCCCCACCGAGGAGCAGCAGGGACATCCCCCGGCAGTGCCCCGGGCTCACAGGGGGCCTCGAGATCTCCCAGAGAGATCCCCGCCAGCTTTCGCTCTTCCCGAAGCTGGAAAACACCCCCCTCCTCTCTGCATCTCCTCAGATCCTCCTGGAAGCCCTGAGCTCTGGTGACTTCAGCAACCTTCGAGAAGGGTTCCGTGGCACATACGGGAGTCTTTCTGGAAACATTTGGCCTGCAGAGATGGTTGTAAGGCAGAGGAGACCTACGTCCCTGGGGAGACAGGCCAGATGAAGGGGAAAATGGGAGAGATCCCGACGACCTCCCGGCTGGAGGGCCCCCTCCCAGCCCCGGCTGCCTGCACTGAACTGATCGCCGACTCAGCGTGTTGTTCAGAACCGACTCTGCCCTGAGCGGTGCAGGGGGCAGACCCAGACAGGCAGCCTGGGCCCTCATCGCTCACCAGGAGGCGGCCAGTCCCCTGACCTCGCCAAACCCCAACTTCCTTAATTCTACAACCAGGGTCATTTTATGCAATTGCCCAGCACCTAAGACCCATTTTTGGGTCTTAGTCCCTGACCTCGCCAAACCCCAACTTCCTTAATTCTACAACCAGGATCATTTTATGCAATTGCCCAGCACCTAAGACCCATTTTTGCCCAGAAGGCAATGCACCCCCAAAATATTCCAAGCCCGGTAGCCATCAAATAACGACGAGGGTGAACGCTAACAAGCAGGCCACGGCTGCTGTCCCAGTGTCTCTTCCGGATTCAGGTTCCTGCATGAACAAAAGAGCATGTTTTCCAATCCTTTTCAATGCAAAGGCTTTTTCATTCATTTCCATTGCTTTTTCAAAGAGGAAAAAACACACACACACACACACACACACGCTAACACACGCTTTATCCACCACACCTAGCGGACAAGGAAGATGACGGCTTGCAGGGGGGAGTTGACACAGGGACACTGGGGATGTCGTGTAAGTTTCACGTTGTATAAGCCTGCTGTGTGGTTCCTGGCTCACCACGTGAGAGCTGCCTCTCTGAACGTGGAAACTTTTACCCCACCTGACACGAACAGGCCAACCACTCTTTGGCACAGTTACCCTCTTTTTCTTTTCCTTTCTGTAGCAGAAAAGAAATCAATCCGGCTAGAAGGTAAGCCCCACTGCCCCTTCTTGTCCCCCCAGAGAGTGAGGCTGGGGCTCCCATCCCAACCTGGGAGACTCCCTCTCAACCCGTGACCCCGCAGGACCCCAAGTCCACGCCTGCCCCCCGGTCACCCCATGTCTCCTCCCTCCTCCAGCCTCACAGCTGGACCTTCCAGGCCCTGAGCATAAGTCACCGCCTCCAGGACGCCTCTCCCTGGTCAGGCGAACCTGACCTAGCCTTCCACCGTCCCCTTGTTGCACATCCTGCCTCGTCCTTGGGTGAAGCGAGGGGGCCCCTGCTCAGGGTCCGGTCCCGCCCCAGCTCACCCGCCATTCCCCGGACCGGTCATGGGACCTTTTTGAGATTCAGTTTCCTTATAAAGGGAGAAGGACGCTCATGGCACCAGCTCCATAAAGTGGTGAAGATTATATAAGTACCAAGGACAGTGTTTAGCCCTGGACGTTAGCTGCTATTCTAACAGTAATGGAGAGTAAAGTGAAGCCAATGTCCTGTGGCCACTCATCGGTTGGCATGAGACTCTCCAGCTCCCTGAAGCGGGAGATACTTCTTGCTTCCCTGAGCCCTCAGTGACACATGGCTGCAGAAAAAACACAGACTCGGGGTCAAGCCCGGGTCCAAATCTGTAATCTCACTGTGTAAATTTGAGTGAGTCCCTTCACTGAGCTTGGGTTTCTTCAACCGGAGAATCAGGATAGTTGTACCCACTTCGTGGGTTGTGAGGAGGAACGGAAAAGACCAGGTCATTCTTTCACTCATATGAACATCCTGAGAACTCCCGACCCGTGCCTCCCGACCTGTGCTGCGCCAGGGGCTGGCTGTACGATGGTGAGCAGGACAAAGACCTCGTGGTCTGCCCGTCGTGCTATTGCTGCACCGAGAGAGGTTCTTAGAACCCCTCCGGCGGCATTTTCCGGCTTCGTTTGCAGGAACTGTCAGGACCTGACGCCAGAATACACTGGGCTCCTGGGAGACAGAGGTTCCCTTCTGTGGCCCACGAGGAGCGGACAGCCGGGCGCAGTCCCTTCCGCCTGACGGGGCTGATGTGTCTCTGAAGGTTACATGCGCCTCTTGGTGTCGGGGGTCCCCGAAAGGGAGTCGGGGTGGAAAGATATTTCTCCCAACCATCTGAGTTTGGACAGAACCGGAAGCACACGTTGCCAAGCCACTGTCTCTCCATCTTGGAAGGACGGGGCGCTCCTGCAGAGATCTTATTCCTACGTTCGGTTTCCGTGACACCTCGTTTGGGAAAACGCTGCCCGGAAGCAGTGGGGACTTAGGCAGCTTAGCAGTGGTGACCTTCCACAAGTCACCAGAGTCCCCGGGTGTCCCTGGGGCTCACGCTGGCCACTTGAGAATGCTCCCCTCCCTCCCTCGGGGCCGCTTTGTCACCCGGAACCCCGTGGAGCCAGCCAGTCTCTCCTGAACACGATTTCGGGCCCTGACTCCTCTCTCCCAGGGGCTCAGAAGGCTAGTGGGATCTCAGGACTGGAAGAGGTGGGACCCCTCGCCCTGGTCCCCCGGGGACCATGCCTCTCCTCACACGGGTACACACGTGCACGCACACACACACGCACACACCCCACGGGTGAAGACCCATGGGCCATCGTTCTTCCGTCGCCTCCAACAGAATGTCAGCTCCGTGAGGGCAGGGAGTTCTGTCTGCAGTGTTCCCTGCGACATCCCCTGCGCCTGCAGCAGAAGCTGGTGCCCAGTAGGTGCTTCATAAATGTGGTAGCAACAAATGAATGAACGAGAAGCTTTCGTAAGGCAGCGCCCGGGGGGAGGGAAGACCATGACTCATCTCTGTGGGGCACCTAGCAAGTATCAGGCAAAACGCTCGATGCTTTCTGCTTTCTTTCTACAGCCACGCTGTCACCTGGCCACCTCCGTGCCCATCTTACCAGGGAGGAAACAGGCTCAGAGAGGTAACGTACTCAATGGATGACACACAGCACAAGCGAAATCACGGCACGGTTTGCACCTGGGGCTGTGGAAGCACAAAGCCCACACGGCTTCTTCTGGGCTGAGAGCCTCTCTCCCTGTCTCTCTGCCCCTCCCCTGTTCATGCTGTCTCTCCTTCCCTCAAAATAAACAAATAAACTTAAAAAAAAAAAAAAAGACCAAACACCACATCTCTGAGACTCGATGGACCCAAGGCTTATTTCTCGTTCACACCACAGTCTGGCTGGTGAGTGGGGAGCCCTTCCTGGCGGCTGGTCTCAAGGAGAGGCCTCGGCACGTGGCTTCCGAGGCTGCAGTAAAAAGGACACGAGCTGGAGGGCCCTGAAAGATGTTTCTAAGAGCTAAGCCTAGAGGAGGCACGTTCCCGGTCCATTCATTGCAGCCGTCGACCAACCTCACCGAACGGAGGCTGCAAACAGAATCCTCCGGTGCTGGGAGGAAAACCAGCACTGAGTGCCGAGCCCACACTCCTGCCCTTGGGGCCCGGCCTCTCCTGGAGGGCCAGAGCCTCCCCCAGCAGACCCTGCTGGGCTCTCGGAGCTCCAGGGACGGGCCACGCCCCAGAGCCCTGGCCGTATAAATGGGTCCTCTCCCTCTGAGCTGCATTGCTGAAGCCTGGGGCTCTGCTGCGCCCTGGGTGACACTCAAGATCCTTGCCCCCGAGGCTGGATGAACCCGGTGGCCCAGGACCCTCAGGAGCTTCCTTCCAGCCCAGAGGAGCTGCAGGGGGCCCCTCCCTTCCTGCAGCTCCGAGCCCCGCCCCATCCGGCCCGGCCAGGGACCCCATCACGCATCTCAGAGCTGTGAGGTCAGCTCCTCCACAGAGGGGCCACTCCCTAGCCCCCAAGTTCAGCTCAGAGCAGCCCCAGAAGCCCTCACAAGCCTGCGCGATCTCTCTTCTGGCTCTAGAAGCAGGACATCTGGCCCAAGCTCCCGGAGAGCGAGATGCAACCATCACTCAGCAGAGCCCTGGGTGTGCGGTCAAGATTGACCGCAGAGCCGGCGAGGGCGGGAAAGGATCCAGGCTGGATTCCAGGGCCAGGGAGCCGGGTCACAACGCTCCTGGAGGGAGGGATGCGAAGGCTGCGGAGCCCTACAGGGACATGGGGAGTGCCCTGAGAACCCCCTTTGTCCCTTCCCCACCAGGCACCTCATGAAGTTGGGACATTACGGTGGCTGCCACACCTTGGGGAGATTCCTACCGACCCGAGGCTAGGGTGACCTCCCTGTGACAGTCCAAAGACAGCGTGACCCCCGATAGGGACAGGATCCCATTCCCGGAGTGGGATCTCTAGAAAGAAGGAGAGCACCTAGACCGTGGACAGGAGTCTCCACCACACTTCAGGGCACCTCTCCTCACTAATTCCCTGGATGCCACTGTTAAGCGTGGTCCTGGACCAGGGCCCAGGAGGGCAACACCCTCTAAAAGGGCATTTCTTAAAGTGAGTGCCCCAAAGTGGTTCTCTGGTCCGGCGAGGTTGGGGCGGTTACTTGCTGCAGGCAGCTGCCGCCTGCCTGGCCCACCTTGAAGAGTCACGATGTAGCTTAGTTTGTAAAGGCTCTGAGAAGTCCTGCAACACACACACACATACACACACACACGCACCTGTTTTATTTTGTTTAACTTTGCCCCTTCCAAACTTTGACTCCAGAACCCTTTTGGTAATCTTTACCTCGTGATGGCTCTACGGAAAACAGTTGGGAAATGGGTCCTAGGCCACCCGAGAGCCAGCTTCAGAGATGAATCACGCTCGGCCCCTGTTCTGGGCTGCTCGCCTCTGGGTGGTTAGGGGGAGCGGGGGACGGGCAAAGACAACAAACGCCTTCCGTGCTTGGCCAACCAACATCACCCAACAACAAAAATTTCTCGGGGCACCTGAGTGGTTTAGTCAGTTGAGTTTCGGCTCAGGTCATGATCTCGCGGCTCATAGGTTCGAGCCCCACGTCGGGCTCTGGGCTGAGCGTGTGGAGCCTGCTTGGGATTCTGTCTCTCCCTCTCCCTCTGCCCCTCCCCCTTTTGTGCTCTCTGTCTCTCTCAATAAACTTAAAAAAGAATAAGCCTGCTTTATTTTTGCTGCAGCATTCTTTACCCGACGTGCATCTCTGTACAAGTTTACTCCCAGTCTCCACCCCCCTCTTGCACGAAGGAAACCTCTGCAAGGAAGAAGCTTTGTCTGTGGTGTTTACCGCTTCATCTCCACACCCCCGCCCGTGCCCGGGACCGTGCTTGGCCCGTACTGGGTGCTTGCTAACTTTTGGCAAAATGACTTTGTCGCTTGCCCAAATGGGGAAAATAAAGCACAAGGAGGGTCCGTAACTCACCACCGTCCCGCGGCCAGCTCGTGGTGGTGTAGAAGCTTGAAGCCAAGAGTCTGCCTTCAGAGCCCAGGTGCTGCCCACCCTGCCCGTCGGCCCCACTGGCCCCAGGCTGCACGGAAAGAGGCAGAGAACAACCCAAAGCAGAGAACGACCCAGAGCCGTTTGTTTTCTTCCAGGCGATCACCCGAGCCCAGCTCTCTGAGCCTGCCCCAGCCTGGTTTCCGCTTGGCCTCTCCCCCAGGGGATCGGCTCACCTAGGACCCACCAGCGATGCTGCGGGGGGCCCCAGAAATTGCAACTGGGGATGACCCTCAGGGGTAGTCAGTGCTGAATTCTCCAAGAGGAAGAGAATTCTTTTTTTTTTCTTTTTAATTTTTTAATGTTTATTTTTGAGACAGAGAGAGAGAGAGAAAGCATGAGCAGGGAAGGGGCAGAGAGAGAAGAGAGAGAGAGAGGGAGACACAGAATCTGAAGCAGATTCTGAGCTGTCAGCACACAGCCCAACGCGGGGCTCGAACCCACGAGCTGTAAGATCGTGACCTGAGCCGAAGTCGGACGCTCAACCGACTGAGCCACCCAGGCGCCCCCAAGAAGAAGAGAATTCTACTGAGAATCCAACAAACCCAACTTGACAGCTTCCAGCCCCCCTCCCTTCCTCAAATGAGTGCCGAAGGAGGTTTGCCAGACAGGATGCCTCCCTCCAGTGTGATAAAATGAGAGGTGGGGAAGCCCAGGGGCTAAGTCCAGCGCTGGAAGGATCGTCTCTGTCGCATTGCTGTGTGGGCCTGACCAGCTGACCCTTCTCCGGGCTTCTCCACAGACAACAGAGAGACGGGCCCAGTCAAGGATCATCAGCTTGAATGTCCCAGAGAAATGCAATACCTTCCAGGGCAGAGCTATGGGCGAGATGCCAGGGACCCCAGAGCCAGGGCCCCCGCTACCAGAAGGGATCAGGGAGGCTTCTCAGAGGCTCTGTTGATCTTTGACCTGAGTCTCCAAGGGTGAGTTGGAATTTCATGGTTGCAGGTGAGGCTAGAAAAGAAGAATGAGATCTATTGCACAGGCCTTGGAAACCAGGACTTTCTCCTGTGGGCAGTGGGAAGTTCACAAAGGTTGTAAGCAAAGTACTCTTGGGCTAGCTTTTGTCTCATGGTAAGATTAGGCTCATCTCTGATTTATAGAAAACTCAAAACATTAAACACAGCAGCATTTATTCCCTTCCAGAAAAGAAGTCCAGAAGTAGGTGCTCCAGGACTGGTGGAGCGGGTCCACAGAGACCCAGCCTCCTTCCTTCTGTTCCACTCACTTCTGTATGTGGCTCCCATACTTGCCTCATGGTCCAAAATGGCTGTTGGGGCTCCAGACTTCACATTTGCCTTCCTGGCAGCAGGGCAAATGAATGGAAGTAAGACAAAGGAGACACACTCCTAGCACAGTCAGCTCCTTTTAAAGAAGCTTCCCCCGGTCCCACCCACAACTTTCACTTACATCTTACTGGCCAGAATTTAGACCTGTAGCCACTTTAGCTGCAAAAAAATGGAGTCTTTGTTCTGAGTAGTAGTTTGCCCTGCTGTATACCAGACGTCAATAACTGAAGAAAGTGGGGGTGGATATTGGATAGACATCTGACAATCCCTGCTCCTGGCTTTGGCTGCAAGAAACAGAACACTTAACACCCAGTCTTTACTGGAGGGGCAAGTTCTGCAGTTGGGTTGTTGACTCAACAATGACATCAAGACCCAGATTCTTTCTATCCTCTGTTCTGCCATCCTCAAGATACTGCATATGAATTGAGTTATTATTTAATTAGTTAACATGTAGCACTTGTGCTGTATAAAAATACAAGACATAGCGCTTGTGCTGGGTAAAAGTAAGTTAAACATACCACCTCACAAACACAACATGACTGCCACGGCTCCAGACATCACATCCTACCCCTATGACATAGGAAAGGAGGGATGAGGGCAAAAGAGTTTTCTCCTTGTGCCAGTCTCGTCTGTTACCAAAAAAAGAAAAAAAAAAAGACAAGCAGGCTCTGGAAATCAGGGTGCCTGGGTGGCTCCCTCAGTTGGGCGTCGGACTTCAACCCAGGTCATGATCTCACAGTTTGTGGGTTCGAGCCCCATGTCGGGCGCTGTGCTGACAGCTCAGAGTCCAGAGCCTGCTTCGGATTCTGGGTCTCCCTCTCTCTTTCTCTGCCCTGCCCCTGCTCACACTCTGTCTCTCTGTCTCTCAAAAATACATAAACATGAAAGAAAGAAAGAAAGAAAGAAAGAAAGAAAGAAAGAAGAAAGAAAATCTATCTCCCCCTTATGACTCCTTGACCAGGGTGAGGCCACAGGCCACAGCGAGACCCATCACTGACGCGGCGGGGAGAGGTTGCCGTGTCTGGGTTAGGCCGGCTCCACCCGAAAGGCTGGAGGCATTGCCGTCCAAACGGAACCAGGGCTCAGGGAGCAAGACAGAAGGGGGCGGGGCCAGCGGGCAGTGAGCAACCTTGTCCACTGTGCTTAGCAGAACGGAGGCTGGGAAAGCACGGCGGGGTGTGCCGGGGCCGACTCCAGGGAGCGGTGCGGCTGGCCCGTCCACAAGATGACCGTCCCCCCGGGGGCTCAGGGCTGGGCTGCCCGGTGGCTGCGTCCCACTCTCTCCCTTTCGGCCACCAAGAGGGGGCCGGTCCGCGAGGGCACAGGGGGCTCCAAGCGGGGCGTGTCGGGAATTCCGCATTCTCACCTTGGCCTGGGTGTCCCAGCTGAACTTGTGGTTGCATTAAACCCCGCGCCAGGTACCACAGACCCCGGTCTCACCCGACGGCTGGGTCCGTCGTGGGGGATCCAGGATGCCTCAGATACAAAACGTTCTTTGCCCGGTTTTCTTTCTTCAAAAATCAAATAACTCGACTCGCCGCTCCCTCCCCGTGTCTCGCACGGTTCACTTGGATTAATAACATTTGAGATTCTGCCTGTTAGGTATGGAAAGCGGCTAGCGAGGGCCTTCTAGCCAATTCCAATTCCAGATACTGCGTGATGGAAACTATTTCTCCCCGTCCCTGTTGCCAGCAACAAGCTTTTCTCTAACGGCTTAATTAGGATTCAAGATTGTGTCCAGGAGCCCAGGGCCTCAGAAGGAGCCAAGCCGGTACATTTACAGACTTCTGTGTTCGGGTTTCGTTTCTGGTTTTGTATTTTGCAAGAGAAGGGGAGAGGAAATCGTGGGGGCGGGGTGGGGGGGAGAGAGAAGGAGACAGAGAGGGGGGTAGGTTTTTAATAACACAAGGAAGCTTCAGATATGGTGGAGACCCAGGGACATTGGCTGCCAGATGGGAAGGTGGGAACAAAGGAGACGCAGAGACAGGCAGGGACGGAAATCCAGAAGCGGTCCGGACATTCCAGAGACCAGAGGAATGAATGGACCCTCCCTTTCACCCACTGCACCGTGGTGAAAAAAGGTCCCGAATCTCCGGTCCGTCGCTCCTGGCAGGGCCTGGGCCTTTGGGAGGCCGTCTGGTGTTTCAAAACGGCAGAACTCAAATGCACCGTGTCTTCCAAGCTGCGTGGCCTTGGCTCAGTCACCTCACCTCTCTGAGCGTTAGCTTCCTCGTCTGGGAACGATAATAGCGTGTCATGGAACTGTTGGGGGGTTTATGAAATACATATGAGAAGAGCACTTGGCATCGCGATGACACATGGGGGGCCCTGGTGAATATGAGTACGTGCGAGTAGAATCCGAATCCCGTGGAGTATTCTGTCACCCTGGACTCAAAGTTGGACCTTCCTTAGAGCCGGTCAGTGGACAAAACTCTAAGGAGCCGTGGGTACAATCGACACTCTCTTGGCCTCCGTTTCCTCATCTGTAAAATGGGTTAATAATAATAGTGTGGTTTAAGAGATATTAAAGCCCTTCGCTCCGTGGTCGGCACGAGGAAGGGGCTCAAACCTAAGGGTGGGCAGAAAGTCATCTGGTCAAACTTCGCCGTTGTACTGATCGGAAGTCGGAGGCCCAGAGCGAGACATGACGTCCGTTGACCCACAACGAATTAACGGAAGAATTCGGTTAGGCCTCGTGCTACTTCACCACTGGCCTGCAAAATTAGGTCCCATCTAAGGTGCATGTAAAGGGGTCAATAGAAGCCAGAAAAAGCATGAGCCCTGGACCACGTGCTGGTGAGGAAGAATTCGGGAGTTGAAAATTCACCACTTCAACATGGGAATGGCAGCTGCCAGAGGAGGAATCCTCAAATAGGTCAGTCTCCAGATCGCTCTTAGAAAATGCCGTTTTGCATCTGACCTTGTGCTTCCACGGTGAGGGACCCTTCCGGCCAGAGTTACAAACACTTACCCGTGAGGATGTTTATTGCCGAGTTCACAACAGCAAAACATTGGAAACCTTCTGTGTGTTGGGGGATTGGTTAGGTAAAGCATAGTAACACGGAGGGGAGAATACAAGGCACCTATTAAAACTAATATTTCTAGGGGCACCTGGGGGGCTTAGTTGGTTAAGCGTCCGATGTCGGCTCGGGTCATGATCTCGCGGTCCGTGCGTTCGAGCCCCGCGACGGGCTCTGTGCTGACAGCTCGGAGCCTGGAGCCTGCTTCCGATTCTGTGTCTCCCTCTTTCTGCCCCTCCCCTGCTCAAGTTCTCTCTCTCTCTCAAAAATGAATAAACGTTTAAAAAAATAATAAAATAAAGTAAAATTGATATTTGTAAAGAATTTTTAATAAGACAGGAAAAACACATATGACAGAATGCGAAGAATAAAGGACACACAAACTGTGCCTTGATGATTTCAACTGTGTAAAAAGTGCGTGTGCACGTGCGTGCGGGGGCAGGCACGTGTGTGTTGCACGTTGAGGGGAAATACCGCAATGGTAACATTCCTTATAGCAGAACGGTAGACTAAGAAGCGATCTCTGTCTACCGATTTTCTCATTTATATTTTTCTGCATTTTCCAAATGGCCTACAGGGAGTATGTATTGCTTTCATATCCAGAAATGCTATTTAAACGTTCAATAGCATCAAAGAAGCAAGCGTAAAGTGAACCCCTTCGGCCCTTTGCAGTATCTTTCCTCACCTTCGTAGAGAGTCCGATCTTTCCTTTGATGCATTACGAATGTCAAAGGATAACTCAGAGACAGTCACACTTTACTTTGTAGGAGAAAGTTCCCCTACGAAGAGTGCCAGGGAGTCAGGCTTCAGAAGGGCCAGTTCGACAGGCACTGAATGGGAAGAACTTAAAAGGAGGGGCCTGGGGAGATGTTGGTCAAAGGGCAACGCATTTTCAGGGAGAGAAAGAGGAAACGCGGCGGGTCTGAGGCACAGCACGGTGACTACAGTTCAGATAAGCCGGTTCTCACACCCCAAAAGAAAAGGTAACTGTGAGGCGGTGATGCTCAGTATCTTGACCTTGTTCGTCATCTCACAATGGAGGCTCCCATCCAGTCGGCCATTGTACACTCTCAATGTATACACTCACGTGCGTCAGTGAGGCCCAGTTGTTCCTCAATAAAGTTAAAAAAAAAAACACGTAACAGGAAAAAAAAAAACAACACTGCAACATGAGCAACACTCCTGTTTTGATTTTCTATTGCTGTATAACAAACCACCCCAAAACACGGCACTCAAAACAATATCGGTTTATTATCTCTCATAATTCTGTGGGTCAGGAACTCAGGCAGGGCTCAGGCGGGCGGCTCTTCTGTTCCACGGGGCATCGGCAGGGACCGCTGGGCCGGCTGGCTGTGGCAGGAGGCGGTCTAGACATCACTGATGTGTCTGGCCCCTGGATGCTCTTCTATGTGCTGGGTGTGTGTGTGTGTGTGTGTGTGTGTGTGTGATGGGGTGGCCTGTCCTCATTCAGTCAATTAGCTTGGGCTCCTTTGCAGGTGCAGCTGCCCCTCCCTCCCCCACCCGGAACATGGCAGACGTTCAGGGCTACACCCACACCTGGCACACTATCACTTCCTCCTCGTTCTATTGGTCAAAGCAGTCCGGGGCGGATTCCAGGAGCAAGGAGAGAGGCATGAGCCAGGGGAGGGTCTTGATGCTGAGGAGCGGCGTTAGCTGGAGGGGTGGGGGGAATGGCAGGCGGCCGCATTTGGACACAAGCAAACGGAGGTAGCAAGTTTACTTTGGTCTGCTCACGATGGGAAAAGAGCGACCCTATGCAGGTGCATCTCGAACCCAGAACAGAGGAAGCCTGAACTCAGCTCCGGACCCATGCTCTAACAGACATTCGTGCAAATCCCAGGTCCGCCACTTACTAACCGGCAACCTCAGACCGGCCAATAAACCCCTCCAAGCCTCAGTTTCCTCACCTATCAAACAGGCATCATGGCGGGCTCGTGCGTTATTTGAGACAATTAAATTAAAACAAAATACCTAGCAGGCAGCATAGCTACTGCAAAATATGCAGGCAGCATAGCTACTCAGAAAATGTTAGTATTACTCCCTCCTTGTTTTCATAGGAAGTTTTGGGCAATAGAAACAGAGACTGCTGCTTTTCCAAGCCTTCTAAGGTTATCAGGACCCCGAGCCACGTTCTGGACACGAACCAGGAGCTAACGCTTTGGTCAGCCCCGTGAGCTCTCCCATCTGCCTGACGACGGGCACTGCAGGGTGAACATGTGACCTAGGCCTGGCCAATCACAGTACCTCCTTCCTCTGGATTAAGGAGTGGTTCAAGGGAGAGCATGTGACTCCAGTGCAACCAATCAGAGTCCTGCCCTAGGATTTCTGAGTTGGAGCTGGAGACCCAGCCTTGCCGTTTGAGTCCAGGAGCGAGAAGAATAGGATGTTGGGGCTGCTGCCAGGTATCTTTTAAGCTGGGCAGAGAAGGGAAGAGGAAAATAGAGACAGAAACAGGGTCCTGGTAAGCCTCTAGTGCTGGCGACCCATCCCTCAGTTCTGGGATCCAGGCACAGACGCCTCAATGCCCTCTGCTGAAGCCAGCGTGAGTCGGGCTCCTGACACTCGTCCCCAGAAGTCCTGACTGATGCAGAACTCCAGAGACGAGAGATCCAGGAGGAGGGCTACTGGACAGAGAGGCAGGAGGAGGAGGAAAGAGCAACCCAGCAGCCGGAAATGGATCACTCCTGGTCCACTCAACCTGCTCAGGGTAGCGCTGGAGTAAAAACCCAGCACCGTTTCTTGGTAATCACCTTCCGCCAGCGGGGTACGTGCTCGCTTATCGCAGGAGACCAGGACAAGAGCAAGCACAGCCTTGGTCATTGCGATATCGTTTAGGGAAATAGAAAATAAACAACCCCAACAACCGCCAACGTGGGAATGGCCAAAATATGGCAAATGATTAAAAAAGTAACGATGCAGGAAGAGCTCAAAGACACGTTGCGTGAAAAGCTAAGCATGGACTGGTGCAAGCAGACAAAGACACAACAACAAAAACCACGTAGGCGGGCCCGCGCCCACGCACGCGCACACACACAGGAGATGAGATCATACAGCATCCGGGTGGTGTAAAAATGCGTGGATACAAACCAAGCCGATTAGGGTTTCTTCTGGAAAGTGGAACAAGGACCAGGATTGGATGGGGAGAGGGGGCCAAAATGGACTTGAACTTTGCCGATAATGTATTCACGTTTCTAGATATATCGTGTCATATGTAATGTATGAATGTATTATTTGTATAATTATAATATTTGCATCATAACCACTATATGACTATAAGTGGGGATACAGAGCAATTTAGTTTTGAGATCATTGACTTTAATTAACATCCTTAATTTACAGCTAAAGGAACCAAGCTCAGACAAGGCAAGTGACTGACCCCAGCCCACAGGAGGTGGGGAATTTGCACCAAACCCGATGGAGTTCTAGCCCAGCGTCTTTCTACCACGTCAACTGTCACCCCCAAGCGGAGACGGGCTCTCTTCTCAGCGTTAGACAAGGCCCATGGAGATAGAGAGCCTGTGCCTTTGATGTCCTAATTCCAACCCTGGATCTCATCCACCTGCCTGTCCAGCCTCAGAATGCAGGGAGAGTGCTGGACCAGGAGGCAGAAGCCAGCTTGGGATTGTTCTCGGCCCTCGGCCTCCTGTGGGACCCCAGGCGAGTGGGCAGCCGTCTCAGCGCACTCCTTGCCTGTTTCCAGCTCTTAGGTGCTGCCCTCTGCGAACTTTGCCGACGGCGAAGTCCATCCACAACGTACCCTCTGCGTGACCCTAGATCTCTGCCTTCTGTTCATAATTAAGGGAAGAAACCACCAAATGAGCATATGCGTAAATATATGCAGCAATGAAGTCCTTTTCTTCCCCCCCTTAATGTGAACTATTTTGGCCCGATTCTCTTTTTTACAAAAAGCACGGCTAATATTTCACGGCGAGAGATAAGATCTTGCTTTAATACAGTTAGCTTCAATTGACCTTGAACTGAATCTACAAATTTCTTAGAGGTGACCTCTTCATCGACGCTTGATATACGTTCACAAATAAATGAACTGAGAAGATCTGTATTTAGATAACTAGTCCGACAGAGGATCCAAAATAAAGGCAGATGTCCAGGGCTCACGAGGAGAGTCATGGAATCGTAGAATCTTAAAATAACAGAGTTTTAGAACGATAAAATTATAGAATCTTAGAGTTGAAGAATCCAGGGCTAGAGGGGACACGTCACACGAAAAGCGGAAGGAGTTAACCTGTGAACTCCATAGGGAAGAGGTTACGAATTGGTCATCCCTAGCCCCGAGGCTGGCACGCTGCCTTTCGCAGTGACCATGGTAGAAGGCAAGAAAAATTTTAAAGGGGAATACAGTCTCAAATCATTCATGCCTTCTTTCCATATACGGTCATAGATCCTAATTAAGCATAAATATCTACCACGTGATATGTGAGAGGCTTTTTTGGTGGCCATTCTAACATGGGTCAGATTTTAAGTAATGCAAATATCCGGGTTCCAACAATCAGACCCCCGCTCAAATGTTAATGACCACCATCGACACTCACTCTGGGCAGCCCTGTAAGTGAGCTTGGTGCCCTGCGTGACAAACTCCTGAGGGTATTGACTAGATGGCCCCTGGGGGAAGACTTCTACTGTGAAACAGGTTTGGAAAATGCTAGTTCGAAAAAGCTCGGGTGGGGGGTGGGGGCACCGGGGTGACTCAGTTGTTTAAGCATCCAACATCGACTCAGGTCATGATCTCACAGGTCATGGGTTCGAGCCTCACATGGGGCTCTGTGCTGACCGTGCGGATCCTGCTTGGGATTTTCTCTTTCTCTCCGCCCCTCCCTGACACGTGCTTTCTCTCTCTCAAAATAAACTTTAGAAAGAAAGAAAGGAAGGAAGGAAGGAAGCAAGCAAGCAAGCTCCACTCACTTCTTTACTACAGGACTTCTCAGAGCATTTATGGTGCCAACATGCTCCATAGGTGCATACAGGATGCAGCTTTTCTCCAAGTGATTAAAAACCCCTGAGCTGGTGAAATAAGCACACGTGGTGAAGATGAGACCCCCCCCCCCCGCCCCCGGGCACCCCATCCCCAGGGTGACACTCTAGATCCCCAGGAGGTTGACGCTTCTACAGTCTTTCAGTTGTGTGTCCCCTCCCTCACCACCCGGGCTTTTTGTGCGGCCACGCTGCCCTGAACTTCTGTAGGCCAGGGTCTCCACTGTCCATTCACCTGTCCCGGTCCCTTCCCGCCCTTTGGTGGGCTCACCCCCCCCGCCCCCCCCGCGACCCCGCCCCAAGCATGAGTGGAGCCAACATGGAAGGAAGAGGAAAGAACAGAGCGTTTGGGGGCAGGCTTCGCACAGTCTGGCGCGGCCGATGCTCGCTGTGGAGCTGGGCATCGTCAGAAAACGAAGGTGGAATCACGGATGAGGAGCCAATTGAAAGAGCGACAACGAGGAACGTCGTTAAGGAAGCCGGGCCTTGTCCCAAAGGCAGAACCGGCCACTACGTTATCAGGTCCTGTCGCTCTTTGTGCGGAGAGCCCGTAGCTCACTCCTCCCCTCCTGCCTCCTCCGTGGGACCTGAACCTAAAAACCCACCCCGTGCGCTGTGCCTCACCCCGCGCCTGTGTTCTTCCGGGCGCTCGTCGCTACCTGACATTATATGGTGAGTTTGGTTTGTGTCTTATCCCTCTCCCCTGCCAGGCAGGCCCCGCTTTGGTCTGGTCACTGATGTGTCCCTAGCGCCCAGCACAGTGCCTGCCCACAGGAGCGTCTCAATAAATTACGGAATAAAGGCAGGATTTTTAAGCAGAGGAGTGCTGTGGACCAAGGATTCTCAGGGCGCTGTTTCTAGAAGTCATTCCTCACGCTGCGGCCCAGAGCGTTAATTTTTTTATCGAAAGGAAATACATGATCCACAGAGGCACAATTCCATCTAACGACTGGCATCTACCACATTTCATGAAGAACTCAAAAAATCAAGACATAAAGGACATTTAGTCCAAACGAGTCAAAGAAGAAGTCCAAGGCCATCTCTAATGACAAATATGCTTCGTCTAGCATGTTCAGCTTTCTTTTCCTTTTCCTTTTCCTCTTTCTTTCTTTCCCTCTTTCTTTCTTTCTTTCTTTATACCTTTAGGCCACTGTGCCACAATCCTGCACCCCGACTGCTGGCTCACACTTGGCCAACTCACCCGTTCACGACCAGCCTTCAGGTCGTTTGTGTGTGTAATTTGACCAAATCGGCCATTTCCCATTTGGAAAAAAAAAAAAAAAAAAAAAAACCCGAAACCCGGAGACGGGACGGGGTCTGTTCAAGGTCTTACAGCTTCATGGGAACCAAAGTCCGGACGACATCCTGGGTCTCCGCAAACCCCACCCACACCCCCACCCACACCCGGTCCTGTCTTCCTCTTGGCCACCCTGAATCTGGGTTCCTCCTCCTGGCCTCAAGGGCCGGATTTCCCTTCCTCTCCATAGACCACGACCGGGAGAAGGTCAAGAAACGCAGAGACACCGGACCGAACAGGACAGAGTAGGCAGGATGGGAAGAGGCAGCAGAAACAGGAAGGAACTGTCACTGACACCTTGCCCTCGAGTGGCTCCTACAACCTCAGGCAGACATTCCACCCGCTTCCGAAAGATACTGTGGGCGGCTTCTCTGTGAGAACCCCTGTCCTGACACGTACTCACCCCCACGGTACGCTCTTCCTCAGACACTTCTCGTGTTCCACTGCGGGCGTGGGAGAAACGGGTTTGGGAAGCCCAGAGACACCTACGGTGGGATCTGTCCCCTCCCCCTGCTGACGGGGCACATTCTCCAGCCACTCTGACTCAGTTTCTCTTCTGAATAGAATGAGTAATCATGGCCCCCACAATTACGTTTTTAAAAAAAAAATTTTTTTAAGGTTTATTTATTTTTGAGACAGAGAGAGACAGAGCATGAAAGGGGGAGGGGCAGAGAGAGAGGGAGGCACAGAATCGGAAGCAGGCTCCGGGCTCTGAGCCGTCAGCCCAGAGCCCGACAGGGGGCTCGAACTCACGGACCACGAGATCGTGACCTGAGCCGAAGTCGGACGCTTAACCGACTGAGCCACCCAGGCGCCCCAACACGATTATGTTTTTAAAAGAGGAAAATGGAAGACCGTGTTTCAGGTGCCTAGCACCGTTCACGGCACACCGACGGAGCTTTAAAATGATGGCCCCTCGTCGCCATCGGCGTTCCCACAGAAGCGGACCCTGAGACAAGAATTCAAGCACAAGTGATTTTAGGGAGGTGATTCCGGGAGCCACCAAGAAGCGAGCGGGCGAAGGGAGGCAGCCAGGGAAGGGTGGATTATCTCTGCACAACCAGGGCTCAGCTCCACTAGGGAGTTTCGGGAAATGATGCAGAATACGTGCCTGATTCTCCCCTCTCAGGGGTGAGAGAGCTGGGGGATCGACGTGCCAACTTCCCTTAGACGCCGGGCGTAGGTTGGTAATTCATCAGCACTTGCGACACATCTCCCTCGCCTGCGGAGCAGATTCCAGGCACAAAGAGAAAGTTCTGGGGCAAAGCGGTGGGTGCTGACAGTGGGGAGCCGGGCGGGTGTATGCTCTAAGGAGGTGGGGATAAGGGCAGGGCAGTGACCGTGTCTACTTTTACTACCTGCATGGACAATAGCTACCTTTTAATGAGCCCTTACTGTTTTCCAGGCAATATCCTGAGCTTTTGACATGTTTTTCTTTTTTTCTTAAGTCCTGACTCACAACAAATCTAGGACGTGGGTCTTCACTGCTGTTCCAATTTTGTAACTGAGACAAACGAGGCCCAAGTTCACGTAGCTGGATCTGAACCCAGGCTCACTCTCAAGCCCGTGCTCTCTCTCTCTCTCTCTCTCTCACACACACGCACACACACGCACACACCGCCTCTTCCGAAGGAACACACAATGGCAGAGCTACTTAGCGGTAAAGGCAGATCAAACCCCGAAGTGCACAGCATTTCCCCACAGCTTGCTGTGGATGTGAGTTCTGTGCTTGACCGCAGGCCTTCCTGGGCACGGCCACCTTGTGCAAATTCCTGGAGCCCTCTGGGCCTCAGTTTCTCCAGCCGTAAGCGCACCTGCTTGATAAGGTTATTGTCAAGATGACTAAGAAGCTCAGTGAAGTTCAGCAATTGCCATGCAGGATATTGTATCTTTATTTTTCTTAGTTCAATATGTTATATTTTATTTTATTTTTCTTAGTTCGATATGTTTTATTTTTTTATCATCTTTATTTTTTTTCCATCATGATATGTGTCCTTTTTAATCCCCACCCCTGTTTCCCCCATCTCCCCACCTGCCTCCCCTCTGGTAACCATTACTTTGTTCTCTATAGTTAGGAATCTGTTCCTTGGTTTCTCTCTCTCTCTCTCTCTCTTTTTGCTTTGCTTGTTTGTTTTGCTTCTTAACTTCCACACACGAGCGAGATCTTGTGGGATTTGTCTTTCTCTGGCCGATGCAGTTCGCTTAGCATTATCCTCTCCAGCTCCGTCCATATCATTACAAATGGCAAGATTGCGTTCTTTTTCATGGCTGAATAATATCTTCTTTACCCATTCATCTATCGACAGACACGTGGGCTGGTTCCATAATTTGGTTATTGTAAATAGTGCTGCTATAAACACGGGGGTGCGTGTATCCCCTTGCATTAGTGTTTTTGTACTTTGAATTAGTAGGGTGAGCCCTGGATCGTAGAGTAGTTCTCCTTTTGATATTTTGAGGCACCTCCATACTGTTTTCCACGGTGGCTGCACCAGTTTGCCTTCCCACCAACAGTGCACGAGCGTTGCCTTTTCGCCACATCCTCGCCAACACTTGTCGTTTCCTGTGTTTTTGATTTTAGCCATTCTGACAGGTGCCAGGTGATATCTCATTGTGGTTTTGATTTGCATTCCCCTGAGGGTGAGTGATGTTGAACATCTTTTCACGGGTCTGTTGGCCATCTGGATGTCTTCTTCGGAGAAATGTCTGTTCGTGTCTTCTGCCCATTTTTAAATTGGATTATTTGTTTTTTGAGGGTCGGATTGTATCGGTGCTCTATATATTTGGATACGAACGCTTTATTGGATATGTCATTTGCAAATGTCTTCTCCTATTCCGTGGGTTGCCTCTTAGTTTTCGTTGACTGCTTCCTTCGCGGTGCAGAAACTTCTTATTTTGATGTAGTCCCAGTAGTTTAGAAATTAGTCCCAGGAGCTTAGAAATGAGCACTTTAGCTGCCTCATGTGGTGTCCACGGTGGCTTGCCTTCAGGCTAAAAGTCTTTATAAGCAAGAAATTCACCCCAGGCCGTTCCCTCCTTCCAAGTGTCTATTCCCTTAGAGATTCTGCCTGCTTTTACTCACTCTCCAGCGCTGTCTTTACATAGCTGCCTTTCATATTGTGCTCCGTTTCAAAAAAAGAAAAAAGTGACATTCACAACTGACAGTGCGGAGAGCTGAAGCCTCCCCTTATATTTCAAAGTCACAAACAGATGTTTCTAGGCTCGCTTCGTCCTCAGCCATCAAATAGCCCACTCAAAGTTATTTCTTAGCAACCATTTCAGAAACTCCCCGTTTTCATTTCCTTGTGTGTCCTTTTCTTCATTCTATGATGGAAAAGCAGAACGACGGTTTCCAGAGTCCCCACCCTGGCACCACACAGAAGAACCTAGAAGGATGGGTCTGAGCCGTGCGACAAGGACCTAATGGCTGGCACGGCCATCTCGGGTAAATCAATGGCCTCTCTGGTCTCAGTGTTTGCTTCTGAAAAGTGGTGGATGTTCAATGGAGCATCCTGTGCGATCGCAAAAGGGAAAAAAAAAAAATGAAAGCAACTTTAAGCAGTCTGACAGCTGGTAAAAGAAACTATAATAAAAGCAGATAATCAAACATAGTGTGTTTGTTAAGCATGATGTGGTTGAAGTTAATGACATAGGAGATGTCCCTAATGTATTATTACCGTAATGAAATTATAATGATAGAACAAATTCTAGTTAACTATAATGATGGGATCCCAGTTTTACTTACAAATATGCATGACATCCTTTGAAAGAAGACGGGAAAGGTACTTAGGAAGACTGGTAACAATTGTTACGGTTAAGAGATTGGATGATAGGCGACTTCTAGCTTCTTCTCTATTTTCTAAAATGAGTGTTTCAGAGAAAAAGAGATTTTAAAATATTTTTAATTTTTGTTATTTTTTAATGTAGGCTTTATGGCCAACACGGGGCTGGAATTCATGACCCCCAGATCAAGAGTCGCAGGTACGACTGACTAAGCCATCCAGGAGCTCCTAAAATATTAATTTTTTTTTATAAATTGTTGTAATGCTTTTTTATTTTTGAGAGAGAGAGACAGAGAGTGAGTGGGGGAGGGACAGAGAGACGGAGATGCAGAATCTGAAACAGGCTCCAGGCTCTAAGCTGTCAGTGTGGAGCCTGACGTGGGGCTTGAACTCACGAGCCGTGAGATCGTGATCTGAGCCAAAGTCAGATGCTTAACTGACTGAGCCACCCAGGCGCCCATAAAATATTTTTAAAATCAAAGCAATGGTCTTATTTATCACCTAAGTCCCTTCCAGCTGGGATATTCTGTGATTCGTTAATTTATTAAGCATGTATTTATTGAGCACCTGCTGTCTACCAGCCCCCCTGCAGGCACCAGGAAGAAATGAAAGGTGTCCCTTAGAGCTTCCAATCCACAAGGGAATCAGACACATCTTATTCCTTTCTAGAACCCCAGTGCTCTCCTCCTACCACTCCCGGTGCCCATCGGTTGACTGTAATCACCCAGCTCAAAATCAAAGCAGAAAAGGCGACCTGAAACAAGGAGATACAAGCGGTGTACATGGGAGGGGGACAGAGGTGGGGTCCAGAAGGGAATAAGGGCTCGGAGGGAGGGGTAGGCAGATGGGATGCGGGGAGGGGGGTGGAAGGTCCACCCTGGCCATTTCTGTGCGTTGGGCTTAGCCAGCACTGGGGACACGCACTCCTCCGTTCACTTCCACAAGGATGCTCTTCCCGTGGCTCCCGAGGGTGCCCGAGGTGATCCGGGACCCCTGGACTCCAGAGGAGGTCAAGAGCTCAGGTGTCTCCCTCCGTAGGCGACCCCCTAAATCAGCAGCCCTCGCTCGCAGGAGGGAAACGAGCGCCTCCCAAGCTTTATTTCCATCCCGGCGACAACGGAGGCTAACGGGCAATGCAAACCGGCCACTGTGCCGAGGAACCCTCCCGGCAAGTCCCCGGACCCTCTTCTGCCCCAGCTCGTCTGCGTGGTGCCTCCCGAGCCCTCCGCTGGCCGCCCCGGGAAGGAGGCGAAGACCCACACCCCTTAATGAACAACCTGAGGCAAATTGGAAACAGCTGTGAATAATTAGACAATTTAAGTGCTGCGAAGAAGGAATAATTTCTGTAACCTTCGTAATAAATCTTAGGCTGTCTCAGTCCCTACGCTGGACTTGAACTTTCTCTTTCTTTCCTTTTTTTTTCTTCTTCTTCTTTTTTTTTTTCTTTTCCAGGGGTGAGTTAGCACATTACTCATAAAAGAAACAGTATCCCTTTTGTTTGGGCTGGGTCTGTTTAATAACAAAAGAGCCTATTGCAATTACAGGGGCAGCCCGGTGACTGGAGCAAGTGCCCCCACCTGACGGGGGCTTTGCAAACGCCGCCCTGAGACCCGCGGCGGCGCCCTGACCCGCGGCCCTGTCCCGCGTGGCTTGATTTCCACCCCAGACGATCTTTGCTTTCAATAGGCTCCAGGTTGTGGAGATTGCGGTCGGAAAAGACAGAGTGCCCAGATGTGTTCGCATCCAACGGGAGGACCTCAAGGGGTCCCTGGGTGGCTCAGGCCGGGGATCTCACAGGGTGTGAGTTCGAGCCCCGCGTCGGGCTCCGTGCTGACGGTGCAGAGCCTGCTTGGGATTCTCTCTCTCTCTCTCTGCCCCTCCACCCCTCAAAATAAATCATTTAAAAATAAATAAATAAACAGCAGAAAGGTAACAGAGGTGGCCCCTAGATCAACCCCCCCCCCATTTTAGAAAGGACAATCAAGCCCCAGAGGGGAGCCCATGTGGCTGGAACTACCATTGAATTTGCAGCAGAATCGAATCTAGACCTCGACAGTCCACCTTGGACCCTGCATAGGGCAGGTTCCGGCCGATGAAAGAGTCAAAATCACTCAGAGCTCCCTCAGGAATTACATGGGGGCAGCTCTGTGAGCAGACCACAGGAGTTAAGAGTGTCAGCTTTGGAGCCAGTCCTGCCTTCCAGTCCTGGCTGTGCCCCTTCTGAACGTGACCTTGGGTAAGTCTTCCCACCTGGTCACCTATCCACCTGCCGGGCTGCAAAGTGGCTATGAAGTGGCTTCTCAGGTCTGTCACGAGGATTGATGAGACAAATGCGTACTAAAATCTCGTGAGATACGCCTGCTACTCCACACCGGGGCTGGTGAAAGGCACACAGACAGGCTTCCCCTTACGCTCGTGACCTAACCCTCTGGTGGTCTCTGGGGGCCACCCAGCAATCCTTTTCAATTTCTCCTACCCGTCCCTCCCCTAGAAGATCGTGCTATGCCTTTCCCTCTCCTCAAACTGCCAACAGATGGCCTTGCATTTACCTTATTTCACTGAAACGAATTTGAAGCGCTCGGAAGAGACTTTTGACACGGCCCTCCGTGAGATCCACCCGTCGGCTTCTATCCGTACACTCTGCCTTTTCCTCCTGTTAACACAACGAAGGCCCACACGCTGATCTAAGCCGTTTCTTCACCTTGTGCTGGATCGAAGTTCAGAGAAGCTCAGTAATTTGCCCAAAGTTAACAGATGGACAGTAAGCAGTAGAGCTGAAAGTTTAATTCGGGTCCGATTAGAAGATGAGCTCTAGGAGATCTTTTCCTCAGTGCCCTGCAGAGGGCCTGGCATATTACACACACCCAATAAATGTCTGTGATGAATGAATGAATGAATGAGTGAATGGATGGCAAATCTGTGGATCTCAGTTGACTTCCCACGATACCTGTGACTTAGCATCTGTAGCTCCCCTCGTCCCAAGAGCAGAGATCTTAGTGTGTAAGGAGGTGGGAGAGTTATTACCTATTACAGGTGTGTGTAAGGAGGTCGAACGGTGACTTTTGCATAAAAGCCACCAGCAGGAAAACAGCAAGGGAGTTTGCCACATACCCACAGCCCTGGACAGGAAAAAAAAAAAAAAAAAAAAATCCTTCTACAGTGCGGTAACCCGGGTCAAACATTTTATTCCTCATAAGAGGAGCCCTTGGGCCCTAAACTGACATATTACCATAAAAACGAGTCCAGGACTAGTGAAACTTGAAAGGCCGTTCTGTAGAAACAATTTCTAATCCACGGGGCACAGGATTCCCACAGAGACTATTCCTTGAGAGGTGAAATTGCAATGAAAAAAGTTACAAAGCACCTGAAGAAATGAATCGCCTTGAGGGCAAGTAAGAGAGTTAGCACCCCAAGAATCAAAGAGAAGAATAATCTGAAAGCGGATTATTGAAAGTACTGCCCTGTATGATGATGACAGGAATGGTTCAATCTGGGTCCATTTCTTTTAAAAAACATTTTTAATGTTTTATTATTTAATTTTGAGAGAGAGAGAGAGAGAGAGAGAGAGAGACAGAGTGTGAGCAGGGGGAGGGGCAGAGAGAGGGAGACACAGAATCCGAAGCAGGCTCCAGGCTCTGAGCTGTCGGCACAGAGCCCGACGCGGGGCTCGAACTCATGGACCTCGAGATCATAACCTGAGCCGAAGTCGGATGCTTAACTGACTGAGCCACCCAGGCACCCCAGTGTTTCTTTGAGAGAGAGAGAGAGAGAGAGAGCATGAGCAGGGGAGGGGCAGAGAGAGGAGAGAGAAAATCCCAAGCAGGCTCCCTACTGTCAGCATGGAGCCCAACATGGGGCTCGATCCCAGGAACCATGAGATCAAGACCCGAGCAATCGAGAGTCAGAAGCTTAACCAAGTGAGCCACCCAGGCGCCCCTGTGACTTTAACTTAAAGGGAAATCACAATGTTGCATAGTACCCACAAAATCATGGGCTTGAGGTGCTAATTGTGTTGTTTTATTAAACATCCAAATAAATATTTAGTTCTTATAATTTTAAAAACATTTGCCCAGGTACTAAAAAGATCTCTTACGGCACCAGCAGCGCATCAACGTGACTTTGGAAGACACTGACCTAGAGCAATTGCCCTTGTTTCAAAGATGGGGAAAGAAAAACTGTGCCAGAAGTCAAAGGGCAAGTTCGGGCTCAGACCCAGACACCTGCCTCTCAGCGAGGGACCAACCCGTTCACATTGTTTTCTTCTTACATGACTTTTTAATCTGTTTGCAAAACTCAGAAATTCTTTATGCATCTTCCAAAATAAATACATAAATGGCCTTAAAAGCGGGGTAGTAATTTCTGCCAGGCATTTATTCCATCTCTGTAAATGAAAACCGTACTCATGCATACTAATGAGATGGGAAGTGAATGGCAATCCTTTTCAATGAGTGGCGTGGCAAGCCTGCCTGGAATGTATTAAAATAATAATATACCTAAGTCACAGCTAATTGAGGAGCTCAAAGGGCTTCATGAATGTGAAGCCATTCAGAGCGCTTTGAAAGAAATTAAATTGAAGGGAGAGAGATTTCCTTTACCACTAAAATATTGCCAATCTGTGAGCTGAAACCTGCCTGCTTTGAACAACCAGCTTGCCAAAGAGATGTTTAGGGCACTTGTGACTCAGGCTATGATTACACCCAACTTTTAATGATCTCTGGGAGCAAACTTTCCAGCCCTGTCCACACGCTTTAACTCCTTCTCTCCACTCCCACACTGCTTGGTCCATGAACTGCCCAAAGAAAACCTGTCCAGGTAAGTATTCAAACTCCATAGGGCATCATTCAAGGCTCCTCTCAGACAGATCTCACCAGCCCTTCTGGGCCAACTGGCCACCCCTACCCTCCTTCCCTCTCCTCCCCACACTGGACCTCCCTGGGTGCTTGTGTAAGTTATGGAGGCACCCACCGCTGCGACCTATAAATCCCCAAAGTTCTGTGGCATAGCACATTAGAACTTTACATCTTGCTTAACGGTTCGACGTGAGTGCTTCCCTTTGGTGAACAGTTTCTTTCCATGTGATGACCCTGGTCCTTTCTACCTATTGTGGCTCTGCCATCCGGGGGAGCTCCGTCAGACCGGGGAAGAGGCCAAGGACATGAGCTACCCCTTTCTTAATCACATCAACCCGGGTGTTCACATCCCACTGGCAAGAACAGCCACTTGGTATCTACCTGGCGGAAGGAAGGCTGGGACATCAGTCACATGCAGACAATCCTCCTTGCCCTTTCTCCTGCTTGCTTTTCTCTACCTCTTGAACTCCTATTCATCCTTCAAAGCCCTATTCTCTTCATCCTTCAAATATCACCGCTTCTGCAACGCCATCACTGATGTCCCAGGCAGATTTAACCAAACTCTCTCTTTCACTTCCATCACATTCCAGATGTATCTCTATTAAGAGACACTTGGGGTATTCAGGTACCTGTCTCTTTTGACCCCTGGGTGCCCCAGAACTAGGTCTGTGTCTTGTTCAACTTTGGGTCACTAGTAGGTAGCACCTAGCACTGTTCCTGACATAGGACAGTGGGCATTCAGTGCATGTGTTTTAATTAAGCCAACATATGTTCACCAAATTCTTTAATGAGCATTTAGTGAGTCACTCCCATGGCCCAAGAACGGCATAAAGGACAAAGGAGCTCCCCGATAAATCCTCTTGACTTCAAAGAGTTAAATTTCTAAGCAAAACACATAACGAACTTGGGCAAACACTCAGTGAGATTTGGGTCGCCTTAAAATTCCTTCCCAAGTCAAACAGAAAGAAACTGAAGATTATCCACTCTTCTCCCCTTTCTCCACACCTCTGGTCTCCCGATTAACAAAGACTTTTGAAAGAGACGCTTGCATAACTCCATGGCATGAGCAGAAGACATAAGAAGGAAGGGGGTCCACAGGGAAAACCCTGCATTCAAGGGTGGCCTTTTTTTTTTTTTTACTTTTCAATATGAATTAATTTTAGACTTACAGAAAAGCTGCGAAAACAGTGCAGAGAGCATTTGTATATCCCTCACCCAGCTTCCCCCAAAGTTAACATCTAGTTAGCGTGATCGTTAAAAGCCAGGCTAAACCAGCGAACTTTGGCACAACCCTATCGACTGAACTAAAGACCTTATTCGAATATCCCCAGTTCCCTGCAGGGTCCTTGTTTTGTACTCCAGGATCCAGACCCGCATCCTGCAGTCTCCAACACTTCCCCACCTTTCCTTGTCTTTTATGACCTTGACACTTCTGAAGAGTGTTGATGGGTAATTTCGTCAAGCGGATATGGCAAAATTCCTGGTAGAGAAGATGCTCTAGAAGGACAAGAGACCGAATCCACGGGGCGGAGCTAGGAGGCATGGGAAAGGACGCCTCTCGGCCTCCCAAGTTCAAGCCTCTGACACAGAGATCTCCGGAAGTCCCCTGGCCCTGGCCACCAACACTGAAGCCTCAGCTGACCTGTTTCCGCTGTGGACAGAAGTCACCAGGTAGGAGTCCCAGGAGTACATCCTGCAATGTGTTGAGATGACGATGACCAAAAGAGACCCTGTTAAAAAGATGATGGAGGGCGCAGGGTGAACACAGACGCTGGGACACGCACAGAGGGCCACCCACGTGCTCCCCTTCTGATGAGCTGTTCCCCGAAACACATCCCCCTTGTGTTGCCAACAAGCCCCCCACCCAGGATCCTCCTTTAACCAGAACCTGCTTTGCCCCTCGCTAATAACGCCTGCTTTACCGCCTAATTGTGATGCGGTTCAGTGAGCCCGGATTGGTAGAGCGTCGGAGCAGGGACAGTGAGAGCCCAGCCCCCCCGAGGATGTCATGCCCACGAGGTCCTTCGCCTCCTCCTTCTCATTGGTACCAAAGGGCAAGCTTCCCGCCCCCAGCCCCCGTGGAACCAGACACAAAGGTCCAGAGACCTCTGGCTGGAAAGCCATCTGCAGATTTTCAGGGGCATCATCCTGGCGGTGGGGTGGGCTCTCCTTCTCGGGAACTAAAAACGTCCGGGCTCTGGGGAGACAGGAGTCAGGGGACAGTGGCCGTCTTCTGCTGCACAGGGTCGGGGGCCAAACGGAAAGTGCGGAGGACACCCTCACCTCCCCACCGTCACCACCTGGGAGGGCAGCACACTGACCAAGGTGGACACACATGACCGGGGCGGGGGGGGGGCTGTCCCTGTGAGCCGAGGGGCAGCGGGGACCCACGTCGGCTATTGTATTATCATCAACCACCGCCTGCCGTCCCCCTACGGCCCTCACGCGAGAATCAGAAGACACTCAAAGCTACGGCAGCACCTAGAGAAGGGCCAGGGAGCAGCTATGCCGTGGGGGTCTCCGGGTGGAACGCATCACGCGGTCCCCGGAGGGTTTGTGAGAGCTCAGGCTGCTGGGCCCCACCCCTGAGTTGCAGACCCGGGAGGTCTGGGTGGGGCCCCCGAAACTGCATTTCTAACATCTCCTCGAGGATACTGGTGCTGCGGGTCTAGGGCCCACCCTGTGAGAACCAGTATCCTGGAAGAATCACATTAAAACTGTCCAGGATGCCTTGAGCAAACAATTCCACCCCGGACCCAACAATTCTAATTTTCTTTTTAACGTTCATTTATTTTGAGAGAGAGAGAGCAGAGGAGGGGCAGAGAGAGAGGGTGGGGGAGAGAGAGAATCCCCAGCAGGCTCTGGGCTGTCAGCATCGAGCCCAACACGGGGCTTGACCCCACAGCCCGTGAGACCATGACCTGAGCCGAAATCAAGAGCCAGACGCTCAACCAGCTGAGCCACCCAGGTGCGCCTAATGCTTTCGAAAGCAGCTGATGACCCACAGAATCGGGCGTGCAAATGAGAGACTATTTAAAGCCCTGACAACGCCATTTCTACACGTGCCCAGGTCAGTCATAGAATGACATTTGGGGGTCACCCTGCGTCAGGCAGAAACGACCAGGCAATCCCCGGCTGAGCTCAGGGTCGGGCTGGACCCAGCTGGGCAGAGGCCACAACTCACGTGCCCGGGGAATCCCAAAGGCGCCCTGAGCGGCCATCCCAGGGGCCACGACCCTTGTCAGATAAGCAGGGACATCCACAGAAAGGCAACAGGGAGTAAAGCTCCTGAGGACCGCAGAGCAAGGTGAGCTCACTCAGCTGGGATTGGTCGGGCATCATCGGGGAGCGGGAAGCGGGCAGGGAGAGGGGCCAGTGTGCTGGGGGCATATGCTAAGCACGAGGCGGGGAGCTACGCGGGACGTTAGCGAGGTGACATGACCAGACGGATGCTTCGCAGGAATCACGTGGCCCCAAGTGACGAAACGTGAAACAATGGGTAACATTGAAAAAGAAAAGTTGCGCAAAATCATTTCCGCGTGGACAAAAGCATGGATACAGTCGAGAGAAAACTACAACGTGGGGAAAAAAAATGTGTGCAAGTCAGGTCACAGAGGGAGCGTTGTGTTCCTTAATTTCTAGAGAGTTCCTAGTTCTAGAGAGTTCCATACAGGCAAGACGAGATTCTGCAAAGGAGACAAAGACACAGTTCACAGGAAAAGAAATTCAAATGGGTTTCAAATGCACTAAAATGTGCTGGAACTCACTGCTAACAAAGGAGATACAAATAGATACAATGAGACGCCATTTTTTTTTAACGTCCATTTATTTTTGAGACAGAGAGAGACAGAGCATGAACGGGGGAGGGGCCGAGAGAGAGAGAGAGAGAGAGAGAGAGAGAGAGAGAGAGAGAAACACAGGATCTGAAACGGGCTCCAGGCTCTGAGCTATCAGCACAGAGCCTGATGCGGGGCTCGAACCCACGGACCGTGAGATCATGACCTGAGCCAAAGTCTGACGCTTAACCGAATGAGCCACCCAGGCAGGCGCCCCGACGAGATGCCACTTTTATCCACAATCGTTATGAAGACCAAAAACAAAACAAAGCAAACACACACAGAAAAAAAAATCCAAAACAAACAAACAAAAGCCCATGAAGACCAAAAACATGTTTATGTATGTTGGTTTTTATATATAGTGGGGAGGCGATAATCTCCACCTTTGTGGAGAACAATCTGTCAGTAATAGAGAGTTAAATGCAGGTACTCTTAACCTGGCCACCTGCTTGTCCCAAGGCTCTACATACCTACACGGATTTCCATTTGCAGCAGGAAAAGACGAAATTGGGGCGCCTGGGTGGCTCAGTCGGTTACGCATCTGACTTCAGCTCAGGTCACGATCTCACAGTTCGTGAGTTCAAGCCCCGTGTCGGGCTCTGTGCGGACAGCTCGGAGCCTGCTTCGGATTCTGTGTCTCCCTCTCTCGGCCTCTCCCCTGCTCACACTCTGCGTGTGTCTCTCTCTCCCAAAAATAAACAAACATTAAAAAAAAAGTTTTTTTAATTAAAAAAAAAAAAGAAAAGAAATGACAAAGTCCGTTGACGTGTGAGTGATGGTTAAGAAAACTCACGGGTGGATATGTGCTTCCAAAATGATAGGTTGGAGTCCTGGGGTCCCAGTGTTGAGCCCCCTGTACCTCAGAAGCCCCAGTCCCTCAGGATGTGAACTTCCTTGGAAATAGGGTCACTGCGGATGTAATCAGTTAAGGGGAGGTGGGGAAGGGTGGGCCCACGTCTAATAATCGTGGTGTCCTTATAAGGAGAGGCAAGACAGAGAGAGGAGACCGCCATTCGAGACAGAGATGCGCCGGGAGAAGACAGCCACGTGATGACAGAGACGGACACAGGACCCAGCTGGAGACCCCCGAACGCCAGGGATTGCCCGCCACCACCAGCCGCTCAGAGAGAGGCGTGGAACCACTTGTGCGCAGGGTATCAGACGGAACGCGGCACCAGAACACTTTGATCTTGGACCTCCAGCCCCCAGAGCTACGATGCAATACATTTCGACGGTTTAAGCTGCGCAGTTTGTGGGAGCTCGTCACGGCATCCCTGGGAAACTGCGACAGACACACACTCTGGGGCTGGACCACCCGCCTGGCATCCCCGCTCTCCCACTGACTCGCTGGGTAGTCTTCATTACTTAACTTCTCTGAGCCTCTCTTTTCCTGTCTTTAAAATGGGAAAGGAATCCTTCGCTTCTGTAAAAGGAAGCCTTTGGATGCCAGGTAAAGATTCTGGAATCAGGCGGTTGTTTGGCGTTGGCAAAATCCAGAAGGCTACATCTGCCGCCAGCATCGCCAGGCGGGAGGTATCTCTGGGTGAAATGCCAGGCGGGCGGGCCCCTGTCCTCAGACGGAAATGGCAGGAAGCTGACCCGCCAGGCTGCAGGGGTGATAACAGCAGGTGCCATCCGGTGCCAGGCTGCCTGCACACTCTCTCCGAGTGGCCTCTGTGCTAAAGAGCTTTACCGATACTGCCACCTTGAATTCCAGCTGCAACTTTCAAGCTGGGTCTTCTAATTCCCAGCTCACAGACGGGAACACTGAGGCGAGGGGCAGTTAACTGACGTGTTTGAAGCCACCCCGCTCAACTAAAGGCTGGGACTTGACCTCAGTTCTCCCGACTGCCGCGTTACACTTCCTCCCCGGGTTGCTCCCCGTAAAAAGGCTGCGTGGGAGTGGGCCACCTTGCAGAGGTGGGGGCCCAGGTCCTGAGCCCTGCCGGGACATCACCGCTGTGGGGAAGGGCGGGGGAGGTCCGGGATAGCCCCTCCTTGCTCCAGGGCTCCCTCGCACGCTGGACCCAATGACCAGTTTGTCTGCAACACGGAGGCTCTGAGAAGATGCTCCCCCACCCCCACGAACTGCCCCACATCCCTCCAGCTGCCTGCCAGGGGAGGAAGAGAGAAGGGGTTCTAGACTCAGGAGTTTGGGAAACAGACCATACTGTATTTTCCCTTTGGGGAATTCACGACAAACATTAGAGTCAGGGCTCTGGCAAGGACAGCAGGAAAAATAAAGTGAGGCAGATGAACCATGTTGAAAACAGCATGTCTCCGTTTTATTCCACCAAGGAGCCCTCCCGCCAGTCTTCCGGGAACCCCTCAGCCGTCGGCTCAAGCAACTGCCCCTCGCTCCTTTCTGGGGAACACGGGACGTGGCCACACGTGCATCTCCCTGCAGGAGGGCTAGGAAGGAGTGGTAAGAGCTGGCCCTGGAGATGGGGTGAAGGACGTGTCCCCGGACCCACTGGCCACCCCTCCACGTGGCTAAGGGGCTGCTGTTTCCCGTCTGTGAGCACCATATGGTCAATTACTGAGGTGGCAGGGGCAGAAAGGGAGGTGAGGCTGGTCCCTAATGAAACCCGCCTGATTGCCCGGGCTTGACAGAGGGCCCTGAGTGGATGTTGCCCCAAGCCATGAGTAAGCATCACCTAGGCCCTTGGCACATGGCACAGGTCGCCTCTGACCCTGTTGAGCCTGATTCAGAGGCTGGATCCTGCACCTGGCTCTGCCTTGGAAAGCGTTAACTTGTATCTATTTGTAACTGCATTTCATGGCTTTTATATATCTCTGCTCTATGTTTGGTTTTGCTTTTAATTTAGAGAGAGGCAGAGGAGAGGGGCAGAGGGAAAGAGAGAGGGAATCCCAAGCCGGCTGTATGTGAAGGTAGAGGCGGGGCCCGATCCTAAGACCCTGGGACCACCACCTGAGCTGAAATCAAGAGTCCGTTGCTCCACGTCTGACCCACCAGGCGCCCCAAGCCTCTGCTCTTTGAATTCTTAGCTGAGACAGTTGTAACCATCTTACTGGTTGCCTCATTAAGTGATGAGTTAAAGATCTCAGATGTGCTCATTTCGTATTTTATTTATATTTACATTTATATTTTAAAATTTAGAAATTATCCCTTAACATCCCCACTTTTATAGTTCCAAAAGCCCGAACAGAATACGAGCCCTTTTTTCTATTAACCTCCTTTTGATTTCCTTAACTTTGCTGAGGGCTCTTTCGTAGTCCTGGCTTACATTTGGCTCACGGATTTGTATTCTTTCTTATCTAATAATTAAAGCATGTCATGTTATGGACTTGCATGCATCTGTGACGGGAAGAAAAATGACCTCCCCAGAGGTACATTCACTTCCTAATTCCCAGAAGCTGCGAATAGCACTTTACACGGCAAAAGAGGCAACATTAGGTGATACGGAAGGTATGCCATAAAGTCAGGGACCTTGAGAAGTGGAGTCTGTCCTGGATTATTGAGGTGGACCCTGAATGCCGCCACGTGTAGCCTTTTAAGAGGGACACGGGAGATTCGATACAGACACACAGAGAAGATGATGTGCAGAAGGAGCCAAGAGATTTGAGGGATGCAGCCTGAAATCCTGCAAATGTAGCACTGCTTGTGGGGAGGGGGCGGGAAGAGCCTCCCCGGCTGCAGCCCCAGAAGGGGCGTGGCCAAGTCCGGCCTGATTTGTTACAGCAGCTGCAGGAAACTAACACAGCAACTGATACAGAGCTGGCTGTGATGCAGAGATTGCCCTGCGCTGGGAGGTCATCATCAGTATTTTCTAGGCGAGCTCCTTACAGCCTTTAGTTACTCTTTGCCCTAAGAGATAAGAGACAAATGGATTTCTTTTTTTTTTTTTTTTTTTTTTTTGGAAAAATGGATTTTTGAAGCAGGTTTTGCTGCTGCTGATGACTCGGGTGTTATTCCTGGCACTGCACATTCGGCTTTTTTGTGGTTTTTTTTGAACATGTCCATATTTTGATCCCAGCAAAATTAACGTTGATTTCTTTTTTTAATGTTCCACCGGGCTGGGAAAAGAGGTAAAGAAACTGACGAGAAGAGATAAATAGATCTATTGTTCGCATCACCCCTGTTCCTACTTTTGCCTGCTGGGTCTAAACACCTGAGAGATGTATACTGAATTTCCTGCTTGTTATGTTTGGGGTCCTTTCTGTTTATATCATGAACAGTCTGTTTTCTAGATGTTAATACTATGTAACTCATCCAGTAAAGCTTTCTTCATAGTTGTTTTCAACTTTCATCAACCCCAGTTTATCCTTTGTAGTTTTTTGTTTCTGTTTTGTTATTTTGCCTCCCAAGTCCGTGAAAAGGACTTTGAAAACGCTTCTTCAAAAAAAAATTTAATGTTTATTTATGTATTTTGAGAGAGAGAGAGAGGGAGGAGGGGGGAGACATAAAGAGAGGGAGAGACAGAATCCCAAGCAGGTTCCACACCCAGCGTGGAGCCCAACGTGGGGCTCATCTCACGACCCTGGGATCGTGACCTGAGCCCAAATCAACAGTTGGACACTCAACCAACTAAGCCACCCAGGCGCCCCTCTCCTTCAAACTTTTGAGCCGCTTTGTTTTATTTACGTGTATCTCATGGAGACAGAACACAGCTGAATTTGGAGTTTTTTGGTTTTGGGTTTTGGGTTTTGTAATCCAATCTAGGAGTAAGCACAAGGTTTAACTGGTTACATTCACTTTTATTGTCATAACTGATTTTTCTTCTTATTTTCATCACCTTGTTTTATAAGCTATTCTTTTTTTTTTTAATTTTTTTTTTTACATTTATTTATTTTTGAGAGACAGAGAGAGACAGCGTGAGCAGGGAGGAGCAGAGAGACAGAGGGAGACACCGAATCCGAAGCAGGCTCCAGGCTCTGAGCTGTCAGCGCAGAGCCCGACGCGGGGCTCGAACCCACGAACCGTGAGATCATGACCTGAGCTGAAGTCAGAAGCTCAACCGACTGAGCCACCCAGGCGCCCCTATAAGCTATTCTTAAGTGACTTATTCTTCTTTATTTTGCTTTGGTTTCCGCCCCCCCCCCCCACCCTCCGCCTTAATGATTGGGGAAGTGTACATACTGTTTTAAAATCTTCTGGCAGCTTCAAAAAGCCATCTCTCCACCGTCACTTCCAGCTTTACTTGGGGTAACCACCTTTTTGTTTGATTCAACACATGTTTAATGAGTGTGTACTATGTGCCAGGTGCGATGCTAGGGCCCAGACATCAGAGATAAGCAAAGATGGTCTGATAGCGAGGGAGAGACCCTCGGCGAGTAATCGTAATTACACAAGTACGATGAGATAATAAGTGCATTGGCAATTACGTAAGCACAGTTGTACCAATCATACGGCTGCCTTCAAATCCTACCTACATATCGTAGTTGAAAAAATACGTAACTTGATCTGCTTATAAATATGTCCCTCTAAATAAAGGGTCTCCACAGGGCCCAGGTGTCTTCTTACAAGTTATACTACTTTCTGGAAAAGCGTTTTGGCTTCTCTCCTCTATCTGCTGGAATCCACTTATGAGTCATGCCTGGCACCATCCCCTACCTACCAGCTGGTCGTCCCTGTTTCGTCTCATGGCCATTTCAGTTAAGAGCAAGAGGAAGGAATGCCACTCTCTGCCTTTTACTGAAAAGACCAGAAGATTTTACTTCCAAGCAGCCCCAGAAACTAGCACAGTAACTCGCTATTGAAATAACGAATCCACGAGAATCCTTTGCTCTAAGCTGCCTCACTCCCTTGGGAGAAGGTGAAGGGGTCAGTCATTAACGTGTTATTATAATCCTGGCCCACCCAGTCCTCAACCAACTGGGCAAACCTGGGTGAGACTTGGCCTTTCCTCTCCCCCCAGAGGTGGCAGGACAGAAGCAGTCCCTGAGTCAATGATGGAAGTCCGTGGGCCTAGGATGTTACCCCAGGTTTGGGGGCAGAAGAAGAAGAGACCATGGGGGCAGGAGCTGACGTTCGCTGCCCTCTGGGGGAAACAGTGAAGGTCATTTCGGGAGAAATCCAGAAATTCCACAACCAAACACAGATCTCGAAGCAGAGTTGTTTGCTAAGCCTCTGAGAAGGCAAGTGTTTGGGCTATGGAGGCCGGACCAGGCATCAGAGAGGGTGAGTGAGTCGTGTGGGCACACGCGGCCCCAAGGGCCTCTGGGACACCAGGGTGAGATGGTCTTAGGGCTGTGCCCAGCTCTGACGCCATGGTTCCCCAGCCCTGACTCAGCCTGGTGTTCTGCCAAACGGCTTCAGGACGGGACCGCCCAAGCTTCCCCATCGGCTTTCCACTGTGACCAGTGGTGGTGATGAAACCTTTCCCGATTACACTCCCCCGAGGATGCCAAACTGAAGTCTTCCAAGAGGCCCACCCACCAGGAGGTTATGGATGTTGAGATCAAACCCAAAGCCACTGGGGCCGGCAACAGCATGGGGCTAGCTCTAGGCCCGAGATGGTGGGGGGTGGGGGGGGAGTCCCAGCTCTGACGCCATGGTTCCATGGGGGGGAAGTCCCAGTGGATGGTGTGGGCAGCCGAGGAGGCTCAGCCCACACTCTGGTCCCTCCACTGCGGGGTCCCAGCCCTTCCCACAGCCAACAAGGCTCACCGAGAGCACGTGGGCCAGTCCCGCCACCCCCGCCCGCCTCCGCCGGCCTCCCCTCTGTCCCAGGGCAAGGGGGCTCAGCGTCCGTCTCTGTCTCGCAGACAAAGATATTAAAAGAACGTCAGCTTTGGGGTAGGGATGCAAAGGCAGGAGGGGAAGAAAATCCGCCCATACATTCCCTGGTTCCCCCCCAATGCGGGAGTACCTAACAGGAGGTAGCAAGAGAGTTAAGAGCTGGCAAAGATTTTCTCTCGTTCTTTTCCTTCTTCTTCTTCTTCTTTTTTTTTTTTTTTGTAAATCTGGTGTTTATAATTCCAATTGGTGTAAAATTTCCTGATGGTTAACACATCCCATTACTGACACTTTTGAATGAATGACTCATTCCCGAATAATTGAGTAGCTTTGTAATTTGGGAAGTAAAATCACATTTACGAGTCCCTCGAGGGGAGGGTCTATATTGTTGTGCCTAAAAAGGAGATAAATCATAAAAGCAAAAATCTGCAAACATTCCCCCTTAGCCTTTGTCCTCGCCTGAAGGCCGTGCCTCTCAAAAGTGCACAGCTGCCTGGAATCACCACGGTTGTTTAAAATCGGGCCCCGTTTTATCTTGATGGTAAAATCACATATCGGTCACCATAATCCCGTCTGGGTCCAATGGGCCAGCCATGCTCTGCATCCCCCTCTTCCACCCCGGATTCTCGTCCCTGCTCAGGCTCATCCAGGCCACACTGACTTTGGGTGCTTTGTGGCCAAGTGTGGAACCCCATCAGGAAGAAACACTCCCCAATTAAGCCAGATTCGATTACAAGCAGCATCCACAAATAATCAATAGGTGCATTGCGAATTTAGGGTTCAACAAACCCACAACGTGATCCTAATAAGACCTGACAAGGGTCGCTTTTTTTTTCTTCTTCTTTTCTTTTCTTTTTTTTTTTTTTTTAGTGGTTGAAAGTCAACCAATATTACTGAGTTTTAACGGCACACATGCGTGCGTTTTTAAGCATATCTATTTTTAAGAGCAAAACGTACACATGGAACCGGGTGGCGGCCTCCTGCCTCTGCTATTTGGTGCCGAACTCTAATTGTATTTTTATGTGCTGTGGATTTGAAATCTAGAAGTCCTGGGATTTTAAGCCTCAGGTCCTTTTCCCACTTTTCCAGAGTACTGTAAATTAGTTTAGTATGCTTGAAAGAACCCCTAATTGTAACTGCTCTCGTTGACATATCAGCTTGAGGCCGCACAGAGCTGGCTTGGGGACTATTGCCCTTGGTTTTGTAGTTACAGTGCATTTTAAGGGCCTGACAGGTCCGGTGCTAAGATGTTCTGAATTAGATTTGAATTACAACCGCTAAATGCCCTTGTCAAAGATCGTTAGTCCTGACACTAGCCATGTACCTTGAGCTGACTGTTCTAATGCAGGGCCCATGGCTTAAACAAAGACATGCCCCCACGTTTCATTCCGAATTGTCAAAACGTAATTGAGTTAAAAAGCGCAACTACAGCATAAGAGTGCAAAATCTTTGCTGCTTCTTTTTGCTTTGAAATAAATCCGGGGGACAATTTAGCAGCATCACAGGCGCAAAACGAGAAGAGCGTTTTCCACCAAGACGCGGTGTTCTTAAAACATAAAAACCCCAGGCCCGTCCCTGTATCGCAGGATGAAAACGGCCGAAGAACTTCTCAAATGCCTCTCGATTTCAGACTTAGTCTTTCCCGAAGAAGAGGAGCCGGCTAGACAACTGACCCAGCAATGCCGGGCACACGGGTGTCGCTGCACGAATGTGGTCACGGAAAGGCACGAATGGATTTTAAGATAGACGGGTCGAGGGTAGGAAGACGGGGCAGGGGCGTCAGGTCAGGTAGCCCGGCTTCAATCTCCTCCCTGCTGCCAGACGCATGCCCTGCCAGTCACTTCTCTTTCCTGACCTTCCAAATCCTCGTCGGCAGACCCAGGGATGACCAGGCGTGCGTCCTAGAGAATTAAACCGAGACAACGGGAAAGCATCCTCGGTGCCCTGCCATCGATTGATATACATTCTCTTTCCTTCCTTCAAAAGACGACTCCCGCCAGGGTTTCTGGAAGCCACTCGGGGAACTCCAAACGGAATCAATAGAGGAGCCCGGCCTGGGAAGGCCGGAATGGGGTACCCAACTCCGAAGCTGCGAAGACCAGAGGGCACACACGTGGGGAGCTGTGGGTGCCACATGAGCGCCGGTGGGGCTCACGGTGGCCAGAGAGCATCTGATGCATCGAAAACTGCCCCCAATTCAAAAATTCCAACACATCAGTCAAAAGCAAACTTAGCCGCTAGTGGATTCTGCCAGGGGCCAACAGTTTGCACCCAGAGGATTCTAATTTTTGTACATTTCGAGGAAGGCAGCTGATGAACCCGAAACTGGGTTGGCAGATAGAAGACGGGATGACTTTGAATTTCGGAGAAATCATTTTTTTTTAGCACACGAATGCCTTAATTATCATATGGGCGTATTTTAAAAGTACTCATGGTTTATCTGAATTTAAACTAAGCTGGGTATCATTTTTTTTCTCCCCCTTCCACTAAATCTGGCAATCCTCAGTAGGAAGAGACTAAAACTGAGAGTCAACAAAGACCCAAGGGGAAGTCCTGCTTCACCTTAGTAACCCGCTTCACCTCCAGGAGCCTCGGGTCGTCCCTGCAGTAACACAATGACACACGCGCCAGCCTCGAGTCACAGGGGAGGGAAGGAGCCCGCGATCCCCACAGGGTCAGGGACGCTGCAAAACGCTCACCGCTGCTGTGGTTTCAGAACTGGCAGGCGCCATCAGAATGCAAAGGGCCAGGGACTGTTCCATCACAAGAGGGAAAAGTCCCTTCCTCCCCTTGCTAAGGAAAGTATACAACATCTCGACTACACATGTACTTCTTAGCGGCGATAGAAGCCGGAAGTTATCGAATTGCGTAGTCGGATTCTCGGAATGGAAACAACGAGCACAGATCTGGGCAGCTCAGCACAAAAAAAAAAAAAAAAAAAAATCCCCGGGAAGACGCTCCAGTGGCTTGTTGAGGGAGGAGGGGGCTGTGATGAAAGATGAGGTTCTCAGTCTGCATCTGGAAAGGCCATTTGTGCTGCATTAGGGAACAGCCTGAGGTGCCCGGGAATGTTGGTCCTGGCGAGAGCGGATGGGGAGAGAGAGAAATCGCGGGTCGCAGGCAGGGAGAGGGAAGTTGCTGAAACCGGAGGTTTCCACTTGGCCTTAAACTTCGACCTGGAAGGCCAGGAACACTGGCCTTTCCTCTTTGAGGCTGCCCGAAGATCTCTTCCATGCTCTGAAATAAATGAGGGGAAGGGAGATTTTTGTAGGTCCGTGCATAAAGCCAAAAGCAAAAGATCCTCCTTTAGAAAAAATAAAAAAGACGGCCGGGGGGGGGGCGGGCAGCAGTGGGGAGTCAGGGGCTGAAATGATGAAATATGGTGTCTGAAATTACCTGCCGGGACGGCCCGTAGAGACAGGTTTTAGGAAAGTAAGCTATTTCTCAGTCCGGGGAAGACTCAGGCTGACCAGAGAGAAGATAAGTTGTGTCTCCAGGCCCATCGGCTCCAGCACTGAAGCCGCAGGTGGGGGGGAATCAGCTCGAGACGCCCCTCGCCCTTCGTGGCATCACTTTCCGAGTCCCGTCATCGAGTCTCCCATCAAGAAGCCCGTCAACTCTGAGTGGGGAGGGCCCCCTCCCCGCCTTCCATGGGCCTGATTCGGATGCGACTCACAGCCCTGGGGTTCAAGCTGCTGCCGCTTAAGGAGGCTTATTTTGACACAGTAATTACAGGGCTCGAACGATGCTTTACATTAGAGTATAAAACACTCATTAAATTAAAATTCTTCCATGAAATCATGAAAATAAACAGTCTGTCCAAACTGGCGTCAACAAATTCACAGGGCGTCTCTGCGTTTTCTCAGGCCCCGGGCCGCTACAGGCCGCATTTAACCACGAAGTGTGAATGGCTCACATGCCTTTGAAGGCCACGTTCTGCTTCTTTTTAAGATTATTGCTTTAATTGTTTTTACAACTTGTAAGATTTTAAAGCCATTAAGCTTCAAAGTTGGGGGTGGGAGAACCCAGGGAGTGGGTTTGGTGGGGGTGGGGGGGAAGGGTTACCACTCACAGCCCCCAGACCCTTCTGGGACAATTAAAATGCAGGGGACAAGTGGGGATGGGCAATTTTTCCATGACCCCTTAAGGGATAGAAAATAAACCTCACATTTCAAAGGTTTTAGACGGGAACAAGAACGTGGGTGCAGAGAGCAGAGGGCTCTCCAAACTGGGCACGAATTTGGCAGCCGGCTTCTCTGAGCTCACTTTCCTTGTATATAAAAGGAGGAGCGGGAGGAAGCCCAGTGGATTCTCAGTATTCGGGGTGGCTGTGTTCTAGAAAGTTGCCAAGAACACCGAGTTAGCCGGTGCTGAACGGCCACGCCTGGGGGAAGCACAAGCTTGGGCCCCTGTGAGCCCCTCTGATCCCATTTTCATCAACCCATCAACCCATAAGCTTGTTCGGCGGGTGTTTCTGCTTAAAGACATCTTGTTGAGCATACAGCTTTGATTCGGGAACAGGGAACTCTCGGACGACCACACTGGAACTCCTGCGGGAAAGCACATACGGATCTTCACGGTAAGACGCATGACGGCCTCTTGAGCCAGGCAGCATGAAGCTGCGAGGCCCTGATAACAGAGAATCACCAACAAAAAGTGCAAACATGCAAAAAAAAAAAAAAAAAAAAAAAAAAAAACGTAGCAGGAAATAGGCCACAATGCAACAAGGACCCTTGTTTCCGGCTTGTGAGTGAACACCGGAAGGCACAACGTCCCCATCGCTCTTGACCCCTGCTCTTGACCTCAGGTGGGAATGTGCGCATCAGGAGACCCCAGACGCTGCCTGTTCTCTGCTTGTGCATAAGTGGCTGCGAAAACAAAACCAAAAATCTCCAGGAGTGCCGATTTGGGGGTTAGAAATAAATCCTAGCGAGGAGGAGAATCAACAAATATGGAATCGATGAACAGTGAGGGTCAACTCTATTTTACAGGCATGAAAAGGGTTTTTTTTTTTTTAAATAAATAAATAAATAAAATGAAACTGACAGTCACTACTTGACCTCCCAAACCGGGGTTTCAGGAAAGGGAGTGGAAATGGCGGGCAAGCGGTCTCATTTGAATCAGGGAAATAAATGTCAGCCCCACTCCTTGTCACCTACAGGGATAGGAGGGACAGAAGGCATGACAAAGAGTTTGCTCAAGATACGGGATAAATGAGTTTTAAGATACTGATCTCTTGCATTTTGTTTGCCAGAATACATTGATGGGCCCAGAGGCTTCCTCCAAAAAGTGGGGAGTAGGAGAGAAGTTCTAGAAAGTGATTGAAACTGAACCTAAGATAATCTGGGGTTTGTGGGGTACTCACCGAGCTTGGGAAGGAGCAGGAGGGGAGCCGTGAGTGGCCCGGGGGACCTCACATGGAGGCACGTGTTCCCTCTGGTCCCACGTCCCCATGGTGCTCAGACTCCTACACCTGCCTTTCTGGGGGTGTTTGGGGAAATCCAGGTCAAGAAGTGGGCCATGGAGAATGGGCCAGAACACAGGAGGAGAGGCGGAGGCAACATGGAGAACGGGGTGGAAACAGATCTTACAGCTGGTGGAGAGGAGGGGAAGGGACACCCTTCACAAGAGTCTCCAGAGAAATCAGGTGGAGGGCGAGGACGAGGGCCCCATCACACATGCGGTGAGAGGTTCAAAGCTTTCTCCTGTAACGATTAAAAGGGACAGCAACCCCAAGCACAGTACTAGGGAACACCCAGGAGTCTAATACAGTAAAACCTTGGTTTGCGAGCATAATTCATTCCGGAAACATGCTTATAATCCAAAGCCCTTGTATATCAAAGAGAATTCCCCCCTAAGAACCAATGGAAACTCAGATGATTCGTTCCACGACCCAAAAATATTCTGTAAAAATGATTACGATACTGTAATATAGTACAAAAATAATAAAGGAAATAGAAAATATAAAGAAAAGTGAACAGATTAACCTGCACTTACTTTTGAAAACCTTCGTGGCTGGTGTGAGGGAGACAAGAGAGAGGAGGGTTGTTGTGTAGGACGACTTTCACGATCACTAGTGGAAACAGTGTTCTCTGTTGGCTCAATGGAATCTTTTTCTTTTCATGCAACTTTTAACAAGAAACCTATCCAATGGCACTTGCTTTTGCCCCCTCTTGAAGATTTTGTGGAAATGTAACATCACATTGACGATCACCCACAATCCCACAGCGAGAGCGGAGAGAGAAAGAGAGAGAGAGAGAACCATTGGCTCTGTGATCATGTGACGCTTGACGTCACGTACTACTCGTATGGCAAGTCGTCGCTTGTTTATCAAGTTAAAATTTATTAGAGATGTTGGCTCATCTTGCAGAACACGCACAAAACAAGTTATTCACAACCCAAGGTTTTACTGTACTTGGGACATCTTGGGTGACTATGAAGATTCAAAATAATTCATCCTAAGTGCTTAGAACATACTAGAACTTGAAAGCAGTGACACTGGGTGTGGTCATCACAAATAAAATGTGCTTTTACCTCCAATTCCCCCCTCTTCTCCTCACTACGTAGTAACTACTCAGAACAGAAACCGTATCTTAGTCATTTCTGGATCCCCAGGGCTCAGAACAAGGCCTAGCACATAGTAGACGTTCGAGAAATATTGGCCCAAAGCAGAAAATGAGCATGGATTTTGTGAAGACCATCACATGCCTTCTGAGGGGAAACCTTGCTTTGATGTGAATAAATTTGTACTTATCCCTGGTGCCTCCAAATATATGCCCAGTGCCTCCAAATATATGCCCAGTGTCTCCAAAGCTAATTGGAGACCAGAAAATAACCCAGACTCCTCTCTGGTCCTGGACTTTCCAACCTGGGCTGTGAAGAACCCCCAAGACATCACAGAGGGGCGTCAGGTGGCCTCGGGAAACCGGGGGTCGGGGGTCAGGCAGAGGGAAAGCCGAACAGGAAGCCCCACTTAGTGTCCACCACCAGCCAGGCAGTAAAGCTGTAAGTTTATCAGGTTATTCATTAAATTAAACAATGCAGATATTATTCAACCAAAATGGCCTCTTTGTTTAATAAGCAAACAAACAAATAAATAAACCAAACACACTTGCACATTGCTGATATCCAATCAGTTAACATCAGAAAGAAGAAAACCGGGAATCAGAAAGGGAAAGTGACTTGACCGAGGTCATGAAGCAAGAAAGGGACAGACCTCAGGTTAGAAGCCAGTTTCCACCACACAACGGGATGGGCTTCACTGAGTGTATCCACTTGAGTATGAATTCCTTGTAGTAGTCAGGCTAGGCTAGGCTAGGCTGCAGTAACAAATAGTCCCCCAGATCCTAGTAGTTTAACCCAAAACTTTGGCTCACTCACACAATACAGCTCTGGGTGATTCTCCACGACAGCTGCCCTCCATGTGGTGACTCAGGATTCTGGATGCTTCTTCTGAGTGGCCCTGTCATCTCAACATTGGTCTCCTCCATTATCACCGCAGTCCAGAGAGGAAGGACTTCCTTGCCTCTCAGCCTGGAAATGACACACATCACTTCTGCTCACACTTCATTGTCCGACGTTAGCCATGTGACCCTATCTCCACGATCTCCCTATGCCCACAGAGAAAAAAGAACCCGATATTGGCATAGGCACTGCTGATTCTGACCAGCTGTGGAGTTTTGTTCAATCCTTAGGACACTAGAAAAATCTTGAGATCCAGAGATAGAAAACCTGACTTCAAGCTCTGATTTCACCAGTGTGTGAGCATGTGATCTCAGGCAAGTCAGTAGAGCACCTTGAACCTCAGATTTCTCTCAGAAATGGGTATAATAGTAATATCTTCCTTCTCTCAGGAGTATTTTAAGGTTCAAAGGAACTGAGGCACACGAAGGTGATTTGAAAATTATAATGAAGTCTACGAATGTTATTTGTTTCCTTTGTCAGCGCTAAGTCAGGGGAGGGTTAAGCCTAATGAAACCATGTAATTAATTCACAAATGACCTCGTGCTTGACAGAAAGAACCAGTGCAGAACAGGAAAGAAATCTGCATCGATATGGATGCCCGAGAAAGTTCTAGAACTGTATAGCCCACCAGAACTGGAAAGAACTACAAAGACTCTCTCCGTCCTGATTCTCATTGTGTAGAGGACACTGAACCCTATTGCTTGAAGTATACACACCATCACGTACTTATGAGGATTAAATTAACCCCATTGTTGAAATAATCACTTTGGGCTCCCTCCATCCTGCTCATCCCGGAACTTCTCGTAATGCTGAGCTGTCAGCAAAATGCAATTGTGATGAAAACAGCACTGATGGTGGCATCCAGGGCTTTTGAGCGTGAAACGAGACAGACATGTGCCTACCTTGCTCACGTGGACAGAGATCAGAACAGTATCTTTGAGCAGAATCACACCGATATTAACGTATCAGAAACCCTTGACCCAATAATTCCATACTGAGGCATCTATTTAAAATGTGTTCAAAAAGGTATGCACCTAGATGTGAACCATAGCGTTTTATATGATAGTGAAAACATTTCAGCCCTTTAAATATCCAACACTAGGGGACCAGTCAAGACAGAGTGGTCCTTGGTTTGAAATCTCCCCGGGAGCTTCCTGGGTTTAATCCAAAACCGGCGTCCGTACCTGGAGGGCAGGGAAAGACTGAAGGAAGAGGCAAACCCCTCCATATTGCTAGCTAGCTTTTTTTTTTTTTTAATGTTTTTTAATGTTTATTTTTGAGAGAGAGAGAGAAAAAAAGAGAACATAAGTGTGGGAGGGGAGGAGAGAGAGGGAGACACCGAATCGGAAGCAGGATCCAGGCTCCGAGCTGTCAGCACAGAGCCCGACGCAGGGCTCGAACCCACAAGTCATGAGATTGTGACCTGAGCTGAAGTCAGACCTCAACTGACTGAGCCACCCAGGCGCCTCAAGGTAGCGGTTGTAATAAGCGAGGGAACTTACTTACGAGGCTTGTCTTGGGCACCCACAAGACGGGTATATCTCTGCACCTGCTGCCAAATCTTAAAAGCTTAGGTAGAGGACTTAACTGGGTTCAGTCATGTTTACTGTCCAGAGGGTTGCAATACCGCCTTTCTATCTCAAGGCCGTGTCCTTCGGGCAGCTTCTAGGAGCGGAAGGCGATCAGAAGGCGCATTTCAAGGACAGGGGAGGGGTGAGGAACCTCCAACCACGTAGGTCCAGCTCAGGGGTCATCCAGTGGTCATGTCACCTCAATGACCTCCCCAACGGTCGTGGGATATTATGCAGCCACTAAAAGTAACAGCAATAAATAGTTTGTAATGAAATGAGAATAGCTTTTTGAGAAAAATGTTATGAAATAACACTGGTTAGTTATTTCTTCAGTTTTATTTTATTTAAAAAATTTTTTTAAAAATATTTATTTTTGAGAGAGAGAGAGAAGAGAGAGAGACAAAGCACAAACAGGGAAGGGGCAGAGAGAGAGGGAGACACAGAATCCGAAGCAGGCTCCGGGCTCCGAGCTGTCAGCACAGAGCCCGACGCGGGGCTTGAACTCACGAACCGTGAGATCATGACCCGAGGCAAAGTCAGATGCTCAACCAACGGAGCCGCCCGGGTGCCCCTGTTTCTTCAATTTTAATGAAGAAAATTGTGTGCCAGACTAGAAGCCGAGATTAAAAGTATTCCTTTCTTTCCTTATGCGTTCATCAACAAAGATTTATTGATGGCCCAGTATGTTGGCCCGCTGCTACGATTTGGGATGCGAAATTATCTGTTTGCTTATCCACTCACTGAATATGGATTCGTTGAAGGCTTGCTATCCAGGCCATATGATAGGCATTAGGGGGCCAAAGTGCCTGTAAGTAGGTAAGTAATACCAATGTAGAAGAAGAGACTGAAAGAAAAATGCACTAAAATGCTCACGGCGATTAACTCTAGGAATGGGATTCGGGATGATTTTAATTTTTTTCTTTACATTGTCCAAATTTTCTCCAGCAGACAACGCATGGCTCTTGAAATCAGGCAGCGGGGGGAGATAATAGAAGGGAATTGTTCAGACCGGAGAACCTGGCCACGTGGTCGTGGACATGAGAACCTACCGTACAGGACCGTGAACCCAGATGGAAACAGCGTCCCCTGGCCCCAAAGCCAGCCAGCCCTGCTCGTCTCTGCTTCCTTCTGGTCCCAACGGCTTTCGCTTTCTGGATGAAAGGGGTTCACCTTTCCTCCCACTCGCCAGCAAGTTTTCTCTTCAAGACAGAAAGGTCACGGGACTTCTTGTTAAACAGATCTGCATGCGGGTCCTAGCTCTGCCACAGAATAGTCAGGAGACCTGGAAAAAGTTATTTAAGTTGCCTGGGCCCCTATTTCTTGATCTGTAAAATGGGGATAATAAACCTAGGTCACTAGCTGCCCGTGATGAGAAAGGGCTGGATATACTGCGTGTAGGGCACCCGGTATATGTCCAAGAGATGTTTAGCTCATCTTATTAAATATCCCCCCGTTCTCCACCCGCTCTGGGAAATACCAGGAATTCTGATATGATCTTCTAAAGGGGCGCCTGGGTGGCTCAGTCAGTTGAGCGTCTGGCTTCGGTTCAGGTCATGATCTCGCGGTTCGTGAGTTCAAGCCCCGCATCGGGCTCCGTGCTGACAGCTCAGAGCCTGGAGCCTGCTTCGGATTCTGTGTCTCCCTCCCCCTCCGCCCCTGCCCCTGCTCACACTATCTCTCTCCCTCAAAGTAAATGAACGTTAAAAAAAATTTTTTTTTTTTTTTTTAAATTAAGCAGTAGCAGTTTTTATACATAAAGACTTTCTGGAAAGAGTTGGCAGCCACATTCCTGGTAAAGGGTATCAGCCCCCAGCGGACAGACACAGCGGCCTCCCCCTGTCCTCTCCTCTCCTTCCCTAACGGACAGAACCTCAGGTACCGCCCAGGGTAGCAGTGTCCCCGGCTTCAAACTGCTTTCCCAGATTCCCTTGCGGCTGGGACAGCCCCTTGATCCCATGAAGAACAAACAGCCTGTAACTCGAGGTCACTGGGAAAACTATCGCTCTCTGGTTTACGAAAGAGCGGTGCCGGGGCCAGGAGAGTGGAAGCTCGTCCTTAAACAGGTAGAGAAAATGAAAGAAGGGTCCTGGCCAGCGAGGGCAGCATGGTTATGGTGCGTCAGCCCTGGAGCCTGCCTCTGGACTCGCGGAATAGTTTCTCATCAGTCTATCAATGCGAAGATATTTAAAAAAAAAAAAAAAAAACTTTTTTTTTTTTTTAACACTTCTTTAGCTTTGAGAGACAGAGAGACACAGAGCATGATCAGGGGAGGCACCCGGGTGCCCCACTGCTGAATTGTTTTTAACAGCAAAAAGTAGAAAGCAACTGAAGGTTCCCCAAAGAAGAGACTGGTTAATCAAGGTGTAAGTTACATTCCCTGGATAAAATACTCTGCGGCCACTAAGATCACGCTTTAGGAGACTAGGAGGCCACACGGCAAGGGCTTACGCTCTGCTGTTAAGTGCAAAAGCAGAGTGTAACATCGCCCCTGCTCGTGACTAACGCTATGTAAAGTATGTTTGCCTGTGAAAAAAATACTGGAAAGGGCTCCAAAAAAACCCTGTAGCAGCTCTGACGGGGTGGCAGCGGCATTATGTAGGAACATTTTCTCCAAAATTTGCTGCCACGTTGTTAGATTATTGTTTTTTCCAACAAAAAGAGTTACGCGTAAAAGATGAAATGGTCCGAGGTACCTGGGTGGCTCGGTTGGTTAAGCGCCTGACTCTTGATCCCAGCTCGGGTCTTGAACTCAGGGTCATGGGCTTCAAGCCCCACGTTGGGCTCCGTACTCAGCGGAACCTACTTAAAAAAAAAAAAAAAGTTACATGATCCGAAAAGCCTAGCGGAAGCTACGATGAAACGTGTGTCAGGCTCCTGGAGGGGTAGCTATTTTCTAAGCCGTGGAAGCCAAGGGGAGAATTGCAAAGGAAAAGACAGGCAAATCTGATGACCTCAAATATCATCGTTTGGCCCATTGCAATCTGCAGCCAGGATACTTTATTTAGCAGAAGAAATCGTTTTAACAGGACCCACGTTGCTAGCAACGCTCTGGAGTCACCCAGGGCTCGTTGGCGGGGGGCACCGGCATGACCTTTTCTGGAAAGCGCTTGGGCAATGTTATTCCAAGAGCTGCAAAGAGGACCCCAGGCTTTGGCCTGGGATGACCACCCTGGAGATGGATGCTGGCAGCCTAACTCAGCAGAAGGCCGATCTGCACGGGGAGCGATGTTCCTTGTGGTGGTGTTTATGAGCATAACACGCCCCGCCGGATGCTCTCCGGTCTTCGGGCATGAAGGCAATGCCACGAACCGGAAATGTGTTTTACTATCACAACAGATGCTGGGGCACCCGGGTGGCTCAGCTGGTTAAGCGTCCGACTTCAGCTCAGGTTACGATCTCGCGGCTCGTGAGTTCGAGCCCCGCGTCGGGCTCTGTGCCGACAGCTCGGAGCCTGCTGGGGATTCTCTCTCTCTCCCACTCTCTCCCTCTGCGCCCCCTCCCCCACTCTCTCTCTCTCTCTCAAAATAAATAGGTAGGCTTTAAAAAATACCAAGAGATGTTAAAGAGCAGAATCGACAGGTCTGCACAGGCCACTTATGCAACAAGCATTTATGGAGCACCTACTGTGTGCGTGATGCCGAGGGGGATGAGTGTGGGGCTCCGGGTAGGTGAGTGCTGGCTTTAGGCTCGGCCGACGTGCAACAGCGGGGCGGTGTGTGTGCGCCCACGTGCGCCTGATGGGTGACGCGCGATGTGTGCGGTGCGGAGGGTGTGTGCAGGACGAGGTAGGAGTACGGGCGATATTTTCTCTGTTCAAATTTTCCTGAAAGTTGTGATATTGCTTTAAAAATACAATTCGGGACTTCCAGAAATAAAATCACCCTGTTCTTCCCGAAGCACAGGAAACCGAGAAAGGGTATGTGTCTGAATCATTAAAAAATGTAATCTTTGTTCCAAAAGCCGGACGTTTGGACGAGGGAGAGCGAAGGCTCAGCCACCGCCACGTGGAAAATGTGACTGAGGCCTGCTGAAGAACTGCATTTCTAATTTAATTTATTACTTGTTTTTATTTGAGAGAGAGAGAGAGAGAGAGAGCAAGCGGGGGAGAGGGGCAGTGGGAGAGGGAGAGAATTTTAAGCAGGCTCCACGCTCAGCACAGAGCCCAACGAGGGGCCCGATCCCATGACCCTGGGATCAGGACCTGAGTGGAAATCAAGAAGAGGGCACATGACCCACTGGGCCACCCAGGTGCCCCTAATTTTATTCAATTTTAACTAAACTGGGGCAGTGTAGGGGCACCTGGGTGGCTCAGTCGGTTGAGCGTCCGACTTCGGCTCAGGTCATGATCTCACGGTCCGTGAGTTCGAGCCCCGCGTCGGGCTCTGTGCTGACGGCTCAGAGCCCGGAGCCTGCTTCGGATTCTGTGTCTCCCTCTCTCTCTGCCCCTCCCCCGCTCATGCTCCGTCTCTCTCTCTCTCTCTCTCTGTCAAAAATAAATAAAACATTAAAAAAAATTAAAAAAAAATAAACTGGGGCAGTGTAAAATAGTCTCCACTAACATTAACATTAATTAAAACTAATTTTATCCTTTTTTATTGGGACTACCAAAAATCATAGCTACGTATGTATCTTCCGTTATATTTCTTTGGACAGCGCTGGTGTAAATGTTACTCTTTTGTCAATCACGTTTTGCAAATGATCTTGTCTAGTTTGAGGCTTTTCTTTTCGCACTTCATGGGACATTTTGATAATGAGACCTTGTATTATCTTTATGGCTTTAGGGTAAGGGCAGATTTAGGGTAAGGACCCTTCCCCCGCAAATCACAAGCCTTAAAAGGAAAGAGACTGGTAGCTTTGACTTCATCAAAACTGTATCCTAAATTTCATTCCAGACGTTAGAATTTTTGCTGTCACGTCCAAGTCCTTGATCCAACTGACATTTCTTGTTTTCGCGGCCTCCCGTAGGAATCTGTTTTTTCTTCCCCGGTATAAGTGACCAGCTGTTCCAGGCTGACTTATTGATCATCCCAGCCTTTCTTTCCGTCAGTCGGTCTGCCAACTTGTCCCATACCGGGTCCGCACAACGCGTCTCTGAATATCTGGTCCGTTCCTTTGGTCTGTGCCTCCCTCTGTCCTTGTACATACGCCACGCCGTCCTGACCACAATCATTTTTAAATTCTCAGTCCCTCCCAGGGCAGGTCACCCTGACTGCTGTTTCTTCTTCAGGAAGGGTCTCTGCTATTCTTGGCCTTGGGGCATCTTGTGTACCTTTTGTAATCAGCTGTTAACTTTCCTCCAAAAAAATAGGGGAAGAGGCGCCTGGGTGGCTCCGTCGGTTAAGTGCCCGACTCTTGATCTCGGCTCAGGTCATGATCTCATGGTTCGTGGGATTGTGCCCCACGTCAGGCTCTGTGCTGAGTGCGGAGGCTGCTTGGGGTTCTTTCTCTCTTTCCCTCTCTCTCTGCCCCTCCTCCCACTCTCTCTCTCTCTCAAAATAAATAAACCTTAAAAAATAGGGGAAAATAAAACCTCTGGAAGTTGGATGGAAATGGCGTTGAATAAATCAGTTTGGAAAGAACGGACATCTATGAAATATGAAGGCTTCCTATCCACGCAAGTATTTGTACCTCCATTTATTTAAATATTTGTAATGCCTTTCTACACATTTGTAAAGTTTTCCTGCTTAGACTTGCTCTATTTTGCTTGTTTTGTTTCGAGATACCCTAGTTTTTGTTGTGGCTGCAAATGGTAATTTTTTTTTTATTGCATTTTCTAACTGTCCATGGTGGATATGTAGAAATGCAACGAATATAATGAATATAGGTAGATGTTGCCTTATACTTAGTGTACGAGTCTGCTCAGGTCTGTTGTAGCAGTATGCCATAACACATTGGGGCTCAAACCGTGGGAAGTCATATCCTGACAGTTCTGGAGACTGAAGTCCAAGATCAAGGTGCTGGCAGGCCATGGTTTCTTGACTGCAAGCTGCTCTCCCACGATGTGCTCAAATTGCCTTTCTTCTGTGCACAGCTGCAGAGAGATCTCTGGTGTCTCTTCCTTTTCTTACAAGGACACCAGACCAGGACCCACCCTCAGGACCTCGGTTAACGTAAGTTACCTCCTTAAAGGCTCTGTCTCCAAGATCCACTCATGTTGGGCATTAGGACTTCAACATACGAATTAGCAGGTGCAGGGGGGAGGTACACCATTCAGTCCATAACACCTGGCAAACTTGCTAAACTCCCTTATTAGATCTGAAAAATTCTAATTTATAATTTCATCCATAGATTCTTTTAGGTTTTCTATATGGACCAGAATATCCTTTGTGAATGAGAATACTCCTATTCCTTTCTTTCTAAAATTTACCTCCTTTATTTATTTTCTGACTTCCTGTATTGACTGAGACATCCAGAAAAGTGTTAGATTAAAAACAATGACTAAAAATGTTTGTCTTATTGGGGCGCCCGGGTGGCTCAGTCGGTCAAACGTCTGACTTCGGCTCAGGTCATGATCTCGTGGTTCGTGGGTTCGAGCCCCACGGTGGGTTTTGCACTGAGAGCCTGGAGCCTGCTGTGGATCCTCTCTCTCTCTCTCCCTCTCTCCCTCCCCCCCTCTCTCTCTCTCTGCTTCTCCCCCGCTCATGCTCTCTTGCTCTCTCACTCTCTCTCGCTCTCTCTCTCACTCTCTCTCGCTCTCTCACTCTCTCTCGCTCTCTCTCTCACTCTCTCTCTCTCTCTCGCTCTCTGCTTCTCCCCCGCTCATGCTCTCTCTCTATCTCTCGCTCTCTCTCGCTCTCTCTCTCTCTGCTTCTCCCCCGCTCATGCTCTCTCTCTCTCTCTCTCAAAAATAGAGAAACATTAAAAACATTTTTAAAAAAGGAACGATTGTGACATTTCACCATTAAGTAGCATATTTGGTACAGGTTTGGGGCAGATACTCTTTATCAACTGAAGGTAATGCTGTTCATAGTTGCTGAGAGTTTCCACCATAAGGTGAATTTAGTCAAATGCTTTTCTGCAAATACTGAGCTGATCGTATGGTTTGTCTCCTCGAAGCTGTTCAGACGGTCCCCATTCTGGATATATTTTCTAGTGCACATCTAGAATACATCTAATTTAATCATGACTTGTTTTCTTCTTCACACATTTCTCAATCCGGTTCACTAATTTTTGTCGAAGACATTTAATATTAACCTGCCACTTTGCAAACGTTAACGACTTCAAACAATAAGCATTTATCACCTCCTGGATCCCGTGGGCCAGGGATCAGAACATGACCACGGCTGTGGTCTTACCTGAAGGCTCCACTGGGGCAGGATCCGCCTCCAAACTCACTTGCATGGACCCTGTTTCTCACTGGCTTGGGCCAGAGCGTTCCCTCGGTTTCTCCCCTTTGGACCTTTCCACACAGCCGCCTCCACGTGTGGCAACGAGCTCTGCCCCTAGCAAGCCATCTGAAGGAGAGAGCACGTCCCCATGACGAAGCCGCAGTCTTTTTTACAACTTCATCTTGGAGATGACGCCTCGCTCTCTCGGCCGCGTTCCACTTGTCAGAAGGACTCACTACATGCAGCCCATTCTCGAGAAGGATGACACAAGAGCATGAATGCCCCTGGGCAGGGACTGTTGGGGGCCATCGTGGTGTCCCTTAAGCACAAGGAGGGAAAGATCGTGATCAGCGGCCGCTCCTTCTCTCCAATGAGCGAGTTCAGAAGCGGGGTCCCCCATTCTTCTCCCTCCCCTGTTCTCAACCTCAGGGCCGGGACCTGGGTTCTAGTACCCCAGCAGCACTCACAGCTGTGCGACTTGGGGAAATCACTGAAACTCTTTTCTGAGTGGAAAGTACTCTGGTCTTTTGAAAAAAAAATTTTTTAAACATTTATTTGTTTTTGAGAGACGGAAAACAAGCAGGGGAGGGGCAGAGAGAGGGGGAGACCCAGAATCCAAAGCAGGCTCCAGGCTCTGAGATGTGGGCACAGAGCCCGGCACGGGGCTCGAACCCACAGACCGTGAGATCATGACCTGAGCCAAAGGCAGTTGCCTCACCGACTGAGCGACCCAGGCACCCCAAGTCTCTTGAAGAAGCGTTTCAGTGGGCCGGCCCAGCCTCAGATCAGGCCCGAAAAGAAAAGGCAGAGCAGGGGGCACCTGGGTGGCTCAGTCGGTTCAGCGTCGACTTGGGCTCAGGTCGTGATCTTGCGGTTCATGAATTCGAGCCCCGCATTGAGCTCTGTGCCGACAGCTCAGAGCCTGGAGCCTGCTTCCGATTCTGTGTCTCCCTCTCTCTGCCCCTCCCCTGCTCACGCTCTGTCTCTCTGTCTCTCAAAAATTAATAAACATTTAAAAAAATAAAAAAGAAATTAAAAAAAAGCAGAACAGAAGGATAATGGGATGCCTCTGCCTAAAAAAAAAATGGGTTGGGGGTTTTGTCCCTGATAAGCAGAGGAGAGAAAAGTGAGGGCTCTTATAAACGTGAATAACTCAGATTTACTTTTAAGCTCTTTAGTACATAAGCAAATCTAACTCAATAAAATCGGACACATTCAAAAGCCTTAGGATCGTGTGTGTGTGTGTGTGTGTGTGTGTGTGTGTGTGTAATCCAGGGAAAGGGGCTGAAATCCACCAGGCGGCCCAGGTGCACATGCAGAGGGACAATCTGTAACCTGGGTCATCTCAGTAGAGGCGGCCGCTCTGAGGCTGAGGACAATGTGGGAGCCCAGCCCTGTCACCCCCGGAGCCTTGAAAGGGCGCTGCGTCCACAGGGAGCATGAGGAGAGAGCTCGAGCCTGTGGATCTGGGGCCTGGAGTCCCAGCTGCTGCCGAGATTTCATGGACATCATGATGCTTCAGCGTCTAAAGACAACGGCTTCCCTGTTGCTCACCTCGATCCCTATTCAACAAGCTTGTTCTGCAGTGGAAAGGGAGGGGCCTGTGCCTCTCAGTGTCTTGAGGCTTCTTCTCCCCGAGGAGGAGGATTCGGGAGCATAAAAGTCCTTGGGAAGATGGCCAAGGGTCCGCAGGGTGAAAGGCCCTTTCAGGAGTTGGGGAAACTGAGTTCCCGACAACCTCCTGGCATCTTCTGTCCTCTTTCCATCTGCTGGTCTGAGAGTCCTGGGACCCCCCCCCCCCCAGCTCCTTCCCTTGGGACAGAGGCGGGCTGGCTGGACAGGCCATCAAGTGGGACAGAGATACCTCCAGTTAGGCCTCGCAGGGAAAGCTCTGGGAATCCCAGCCTGCTGTGCACGGGAAGGGGGGGGGGGCAGCCACCCTGTGGTCAGAAGCCTCGGTCCGGGCGCCCCGAGAGACGACTGATGCAATCACGGTGGTTGGGAACATTCTTGGAACATCTCTGTTCCGTTCGAGTCCTCAATTATGGCTGCTGGGGCTTCGTCTGAAGCTGTTCCAGGAGATGGCCCGCCTGGGTAATTGCCCTGTTTTATCTCAAGATGCAGATCTGGAGGCTGGTCTCCCGGCCTTATGAAGTTACAACCTACGCAAGGCTTTTTCCATTTACATAAGACAAATCTGAAACATACACATCCATACGCATTTTGTCTCAAACTTGTGAACACGGACAAACCCCAGCGGCTCAAGAAGAAGTAGTCTGAACTTCTAACCGTGTTACTCACTCAGGTTGTGCATCCCAGACCATCCGGGGTTGAGGGGTGGCTGTTTCAGCGTTCTGGCAGTTTCCAGGGAGCGTCTATGACAGGTCGTGGGGCTTTATTGTCTCTACTCCAGCCACACGTTCTGGGGATGGCGGGCATCGGTGCGGAAAGGCCGCCTCCTCCAAATCACGCCACAGTTATTCCACATGGCGTCCCACGAGCTGACGTGTCGTGTCCACAGCCTCCTCCTCCACCCCAGGACCTTGTTACTTTTTCTTCCTGCTTCACAGCCTTGAAGGAGGCACAAATGTGAGAGCACATGGGGCCTAAGATCAGCATTATGTAGCCCAGGACCTCCCAATCTTATTCCAAAATTGGGATTCAGTGGATGTTAATTCGTGGGCTTCCAAACAATCAAAATGAACATATTTATTAAATGCTGGGTTCAATGTTGTAAGAGTTGTTGTCCTTTTCTGCAGGACTTCTCAGAGCCTTGATTATGCTAAGGGGCCTCGTGAGAGCTACTAGGTAGCACTTCCCAAAATAAGGACCCAAAGCCCTTGGTGGCAGGTGCAGTGGGCATCTGCTGTTTGTGCTGGCCTGGCACCCCTTCCCTCCTATTCCAGTAACAAATTCTTGTTTCCATAGTGGCTTAGAAGGGCTGAAGCTGGGGGCGCCCGGGTGGTTCAGTGGGTTGAGCATCCAACTTTCGATTTCAGCTCAGGTTATGATCCCAAGGTCATTGGATCAAGCCCCGCATCAAGCTCTGTGCTGAGCGCAGAGCCTGCTTAAAAGTCTCTCTCTCTCCCCCCCTCTCCCTCGTTCATGCTCTCTCTCTGCCAAATAAAAAAAATGAAGGGCTGAATCTGAACCTCTTCCAGCACCCTCATCAACAAAAGCAAACAGGTGATTTAGATCTGGCCCCAGAAGAGTTCTTCTTGGAAATTCGAGGCTAGCTCGATGTGTGTGAAGAAGTCCTCGTTTCGTCTGGGTTACTGAGCTGTGAGGATGTGGGCCTTGAGGCCAAGAAGTATGTCCTAGCAACATGATCAGGGGCTTTGGATCCCACCATGCCTGAAGCCATCCCTTCCCCAGATGCGTTTTTTCCCCCAAGGAGAGGGAGCAGGGAGAGCTGTGGCCGATCCCGGAAGTATCCTATGGGACAACACTGGAGCACAAGGGAAGACTTGTGACCGTCAGGATGCTTCCAGCTGCAAGAACTTCCGCTCAAAGTGGCCTCACCAATAAAGAATGGGACTTTCTCATCGCAACAGAATTTCCCGTAGGATGGCCCCCGGCGTTGGTGAATTCAGAGGCTCAATGATGCATCAGGCAACTGGCTTCTTCCCAGTTTCCTCCCAAGACGGGGTCCTTTTAAGAGCTTCCCGGGCGCCTGGGGGGCTCAGGTGGTTAAGCGTCCGCCCTTGGCTCAGGTCATGATCTCACAGTTTGTGGGTTCGAGCCCCGCGTCGGGCTGTGTGCTGACAGCTCGGAGCCCGGAGCCTGCTTCAGATTCTGTGTCTCCCTCTCTCTCTGCCCCTCTCTCTCTCTCTCTCTCTCTCAAAAATAAATAAACATTAAAAAAATTTTAATTATTAAAAAAAAAAATGAAAAGCTTCCCTTCCTTACACACGTGCATCATGCTTCCCAAGCTTTGGTTTTCTCATTTATGGAACGGAGGGAAACGCAACGGTACGAATGTTCCTCTGGGCCGTGGTGAAGGTGAGCCCACCCGGGACGGTGACCTACTGGCGTCTGCCTCGTATCCCCCGGAGGCTCCGCTAGGATGTCTCCCAAGCTGCTCCAACATGTCCAAACAGAACTCCTAGTTTCCCCCACCAAAAAATCCGCCCCCCCCATCTGCTCCCCCCTCAGCACATATCATGAAGTTTTCAGGCACCAAAACCTCAAAGTTATCCTTGGTTTCCCCCCACCGCCCTTCCCCTCACCTTTGTGTCCAACCCATCTGCAAAGCCTCGGAAATATCTGTCTAAACCGTCTGCTCCCCACGCCTCTCCCCCTCGCCGTGGTCCAAACCATCGTCTTCCCTAGCCCGCAATTTCTGTGCACAATTTTATTGAGATGTAATTCACGTACGTTTCATCCATTCCAAGGGGGCATCTTAGCAGAGTCACGGAGGGACTTTTATAACGTATTGAGAGTGTACGATCTAATTTTAGAACGTGTTCGTCACCCAAAGACAAAGCCCCGTTAGCAGCCGCTCCCCGTCTGCCACCACCGCCACCAGCTCCGGGGAGCCACTCACCTGCTTTCTGTCCCTAGAGATGTGCCTGCGCTGGACATTTCATATACATGGAATCCTACAGGATGAGGTCCCTTGAATCTGGCCTCTTTCGCTCCACGTCGAGTGTCCAAGCTTCATCCACGTTGTAGCACGTGCCAGCATTTTATCCCTTCTTCGCACCTGACGATACTCCACTGTCTGGGTATGCTACCTCCTGCTCTATCCATCTGTCAGTTGTGGACCTTTGGGGTGTTTCTGCCTTTTTGACCATTGGGAATAATGCTGCTGTGAACATTCACATCCAGGTTTCGTGGGGATGCGGGTCCTACTCTGCCCGGGTACGTACCTAGGCCTGGAATTGCTGGGTCATACGGTAACTCTGTTTCACCGTTTGAGGAACTGCCAGACTGTCTTCCAAAGCAGGTGCCCCACTTTACAATACTTCCAGCAACGTCTGAGGGTTCCATCCAAGTGGGTGTGAAAGAGCATCTTCATTGTGGCTTTGATCCGTGCATCCCTGGGGATTAAGGATGCTGAGCATTTTCTTCATATGCTCGTTTGCCATCCGTATATCTATTTTAATCCTTGGCCCAGTTCTTAATTGGGTTCTCTGTCTTTTATTATTGGACTATAAGAGTTCTTTATAAATTCTAGATACAAGACCTTTGTCAAATCTACGTAATTTCGAAATGTCTCCCAATCTGTAGATGATCCTTTTATTTTCTTGATGACATCCTTTGGAGCACAAAAGTTTTTAATTTGGATGAAATCCAATTTGTCTGTTTTTTTCTTAAGTCGCTTGGACTTTGGTGTCTAAGAAGGCTTTGTGAATTCAAATTCACAACAATTTATTCCTATAGTTTCTTCTAAGATTCTTATAGTTTTAGCCCTTGCATTTAAGTCTTTGATTCATTTTAACTTAAGTTTTGCATATAGTGGGAGTTAGGGGTCCAACTTCATTCTTTTCAGGTGGATCTCAAGTTGTCCCGGCACTGTTTGTTAAAAAGTCTATTCTTTCCCTCATTGAATTGTCTTGGCCTCCTTGCTGAAAATCGGTTGACTATATATTTGAGAGTTTCTTCCTGGACCCTCAGTTCTAGTCCATCTATTAGATCTATATATCTATTGTTATGCCAATGCCACACTATCTTTTAAAAATTTTTTTTTAATGTTTATCCATTTTTGAGATACAGAGAGACAGAGTGCAAGGGGGGAGGGGCAGAGAGAGAGGGAGACAGAGAAGCAGGCTCCAGGCTCTGAGCTGTCGGCGCAGAGCCTGATGCGGGGCTCACACTCACAAACCATGAGATCATGACCTGAGCCGAAGATAGATGCTTAATGAACTGAGCCACCCAGGCGCCCCTACACGATCTTGATTATTGTAGCTCTGCGGTAAGTTTGAAATTGAGAAGCGTGAGCCTTTCAACTTTGTACTTCTTTTTTTAAGACTTTTCGCTATTCTGGATCCTTTGAATTTCCATATGAATTTTAGGACCACCTTGCCAATTTCTGCAGTTTCTGTAAGAACACCAGCTGAGGTTTTGAGAGGGACTGCATGGAGTCTGTAGCTCATTTGTACAGCATTGCCATCTTAACTATATTAAGTCTTCCATTCCATGAACATGGGATGCCTTTCCATTGTTTAGAGCTTCTTTATTTATTTTTTTTCAACAATGTTTTGTAGTTTTTAGAGTATCAATTTCACACTTCTTTCATTAAACTTATCCCTAAGGATTTTATTCTTTTTGATGCTATTATAAATGGAATTGTCTTCTTAATTTCATTTTCATGTTATTCACCGCTAATATATAGAAATACAATTGATTTTTGTACATTAATCATTTGGCTTGCAATGTGGCTGATCTCGTTTTTCAGTTCTAACACATTTTCAGAGGATTCATTGGGATTTTTCTTTTCTTTTTTTTTTTCCCTAGGATATTCTTTTTTTTTTTTTTTTTTTATGTTTATTTATTTTGAGAGACAGAGAGCTTGAGCAGGGGAGGGGCAGAGAGAAAGTGGAGAATTCCAAGCAGGCTCTGTGCTGTCAGCACAGAGCCCGATGTGGGGCTCAAACTCATGAATCATGATATCGTGACCTGAGCTGAAGTCAAAAGTTGGACACTTAACCGACTGAGCCACCCAGGTGCCCTAGTTAGGATTTTTCCACACAAGACCATGCCATTTGAAATACACAGACAGCTTTGCTTCTTATTTTCTAATATGAATGACTTTTATCATGTTTTCTTGCCTAAGTGCCACAGATTTAGATTTTCTTGAATAAGTATTTCTGCATTTGTTGCATGTACTTAGAACAATTTCAAGATATTTTGATAGTGCTTTTTTTTAATATAATTTTCCCCAATTATGGCTATTTCACTGGGGACAGAGTTTGCAGAACTCCTCACACTGCCATTCTAGAAGCCATTTCTTCTCCCTTGGGTTTTGCAACAGCCTCGGAACTTGGATCCCCATTTGCACGCTTATTTTCCTAGACCCATCCTTCACGTAATAGCCAGAGTGACTCAAAAAACATAGATCAGGGGCACCTGGGTGGCTCAGTCAGGTAAGCGTCCCACTTTCGACTTCAGCTCAGGTCATGATCTCACAGTCACAAGATCGAGCCCCACATCAGGCTCTGCACTGGGCGTGGGCTTCAGATTCTCTCTCTCCCTCTCCCTCTGCCCCTTCCCTGCTCACACTCTCTTTCTCAAAAAGAAAAAAAGAAACATAAACCATATCATGTTGCTCCCTTCCTTAGCACTTTCCAAAGGCTTTCCCCCAATTTTAGAAGAACTATATAAATGGCCTAGTGACTCCAGAATATTCCAGCCACTATCTACCCCTCTGATTTCATGCACGACACATCATTTCTCTCTTGACGGGCCAGCTTTCTTCCTGATCTGGGAATATGCCAGACTGTTTGCCACTTCAGGGCTTGCATTTGTTACTCCCTCTGCCAGGAACACACTTTCCTGCACTTGTGGCCTTGCTGGCTCCTTCTTGGTACCGGATATCCCCGAGGCGTCACCTCCCCAAATAAAAGGGGACTGTCCGTTGTATTGGAGTTGCTCTCCCTCCTCCCAGAGCTGCACGTGACTTCTCTCCACCGGAACATCCTGTGTCACTTTCCCCCAGGGACCCATTTGCAGGGTCTGTTCACTTCCTTATCATCAGGCTTCCACAAGGAGAGGGTCCCAAGCCTTGCCATGCTAAATTTCCCACTTATTCTCCAGTACCCGCAACAGGGCTGGGCACACGGGAGGGGCTTGACAACTAGGCGAATCCAGGACTGGACTTTATACTCCTTTTGGGTGGGATGACTACTTTCACCTGTCGGCATGGCCAGGCTGTGGCGTCCAGCTGCTTAGTGGAACGCCAACGCCGCCGTGAAGGTAGTTTTTAGATGCGGTTCACATTTGGTAAGTAAACTCTGAGTAGAGCAGATTATCCTCCGTAATGAGAGTGAGCCTCGTTCAATCCGTCGAAGACCCTGCGGGCACAGACGGGGGTTTCCCCGAGGAGGAGGAACTCTGCCCCTACACTGCCTTTGGACCCAAGTCTGCAATATCAACTCCTTGCTGGCCCGACTTGCAGATCTCAGACTTACCAGCTCCCACAGTTACATTCTTAAATGTCTCAGTAGATACAGACAGATAGATGATTGATTAGATGATAGATATGGAGATAGACACACGCACACACACATGCATAGATACGCGTGTGTATCCTATGGTTCTATTTCTCTAGAGAAACCTAACGCATGAAGGGCCAGCCTTTATTTATTTATTAAAAAAAAATTTTTTTTTAACGTTTATTTATTTTGGAGACAGAAAGAGACAGAGCATGAACAGGGGAGGGTCAGAGAGAGGGAGACACAGGCTCTGAGCCGTCAGCACAGAGCCCGACGCGGGGCTCGAACTCACGGACCGCGAGATGGTGACCTGAGCCGAAGTCGGACGCTTAACCGACTGAGCCCCCCAGGCGCCCCCCAGTCTTACTTTAGAAGTGCTAATCATGTTCCTCCAAGGCAGGAACCATACATGCCACGCCCTCCATTTCTCCATATCTCCCCCAGCATCCAGGATGACCCCGGGCGGGCAAGAGCTCCTCCACGAGCCCTCGATGGCTGCACTAATAAATCGGCGAATAGCTCTGGGTCTCCTTGCCTTTAGATCCTTCACAGCCGTGCAAGAAAGAGAACAAGAAAACCTGTCTGTGCCCCAGGTTTCCAATCTGTTTCCTTTAAAACCAATGAAGTTTATATTATATGGGAGCCTCTCAAAGAGAGCAGGCTTCATCCCATTGAAATGGGGTCTGTAAATGCAAAACATGAAAAAAAATAACGAATTGGTACTTGATATTCCTATATTTCAATATTCCTTTGATATTCCTATATGAAACTTAAACCGTTGGGGTTTTATGCATTCTTGGTCTTTCCTTTGATTCAGCACAACTCGTGGCTTTGAATAAGTTTGCTTTAATCACTGGACCATGGAGCAGGAGGGACGTGCATCTTGTCTGGGGAGGGGCTGGGGGTGCAGCCATCTGGGCCCAGAAAATGGCTGCCTTCTGCAGATCATGGAATCTTCCTGCTGGAACCAGCAGCCGGGGACCGCCAGGCCCACGGGGAGGGGGGACGCCCCTGGCCTTGCTCCAAGAGGGACACTTGAGCCTCTACCTTCCAGTCCAAAGGCGGAAGAGCAGAAAAAAGCAACTGCAGCGGGGCCCCTGGCAGGTGCCAGGACCAGGGACAGGTTCCCGGGCCGTCCGATTGTCAGCCGATCTGGAACTACAAGGTACCAGGTTCTGTGCCGGGGAGGGAGGAGCGGGGGGTGGAAATATGGGTGAAATCTGTCCTCATTCGGTTAGGCAGCCCTGGTCCTCAAGAAAAGGCATGACTTTGATGATCACAGTAATGCTGACGGTGACAGACTTACACCAAGTATGCGTCTTCAGACCCACTGCCTCATTTTACCACCAAAATAGCTGTCTCCATTTGCATTCACCAAAACAGACCCCGAGACCGGGACTTGGGTGCAGTTGTTTATTTGGAGATGATGCCGTGAAGAACAAGAAAGGGGCTGATGAGCACAGGCTTTTCAGTCACCTCTGCAGACACTGGGGTTCCACTTGGCGGGGGCCCGGACCGTCCGGGAATTTATCGCAGGCCCCTTAGAACTGTCCCATCGGAGGACACGGACGCTGGTGACCCTTGTCTCCACCGGTGGAGGGTTTCCCCGAGGGCAGTAATTGCCCCTGCCATTCTCAGATGTAACGTCCAGTTGGGAATAAGCCCTTGAGGTGACCTGGAACCGGAGAACGCCCTCAGGCAGAGCGGAGAGAGACCCAGGCCCTTGAGAAGGGGAACCGTCCTCAGCTGGAAACGGCCCACCCCAGCACCAAGTGACCCCAGAGACGGGCCCAGGAGGGAGGGGGCTCAGCACGGACAGAATCCGCATAACACTTTTTGGGTAAATGTGGGGTTTTTTTCTTTAGGTTTATTTTATTCATTTTTGAGAGAGAGAACAGGGGAGGGGCAGAGAGAGAGGGGGACAGAGGATCCAACGCAGGCTCATGCTGACAGCAGAGAGCCCGACGCAGGGCTCGAACTCACGAACCTTGAGATCAAGACCTGAGATCAAGACCTGGCTGATCTGCCCAGGTGCCTCTGGGTAAATGTTTTTATTAACCCTTTTGTCGTAGATAAAACTGAGGCTTAGAGACACGGCCAGATCTTGTGCAAGTGTGTCCGGCTAGGAAATGTCCATTGAGCTCAGTAGATGTTTACTCACCATCTACGGTGTGTTTGATGTGGTCTGAATGCCGGGGAATAGATACAATTAAGACACGGTCCGTGTCCCCAGGGACGTCCCTAAGGACGTCCTGCAGGATGTAAGCAAGCAACCCCCCAGCCCCGAGTGATAAGAGTAAGCACAGAAGTAACATGGGGAAAGGCGGTTCCTACCCCAGCCTGGGGGAGCAGGAAAAGCTCCCTGGAGAGCAGATGTCTGCTCCGGAGGTGGATTTTTGTAGTCTTGTTTATTAAAGAACAGTTAGAAAATATCTAGAAGCAAAACGAAGCCGGTACTCTGTCACGGGTGCCCTAACTCGTGTGCGGACCCTACCGAGGTGCCCGCGTCCTGCCTGCCTTGGGCCACAGTCAACCTGGGGGCCATCTGAGAGGAAGAGAGGAGGTGGCCCGGGTCACTGAGGTCCCTCCACACCTGAGTCCCGTACGTTTCTAAGCTCAGGTACTCTCCGAGGGACCCCAAGCAGCCTGACAGCGGCAGGAGGTCCCGAAAAGGGAACAGACAGAGAAAGACCGACTTCCCGTCCTGGCTCCCGCTTTTTAACCAGGGTGATCCAGCTTCCTCCCACCAAGCCTCACCACCCAGCTCCTACTCCACTCCAAAGTGCCTCGGGGCGCCACCACCCCAGTGCCGTCCCCTTACTGCTCCAGATGCCTCTGGGTGCGGGGGAGAGAGCCTCGCCCAAACTAATTTGCACAAAGAGGGTTGACCCTAACGGGAGTTCAAGGGTGGCTCCTGCCCTGAGCACCTGTGTGTTAGAGGAACGCACCCTTCAGTCTGGACCACGCTTCCCTCCTGTGTGGGTTCAGTGCATGTGGCTCTGGACCCTCAGTCCCCCAGTGCCCCCGGTGGGACAGCTTCCTTCTGGAAAGTTCTAGCCAAGTTGGGTCATGTACCCATCCCTGCACTGTGGCCACGGCCAGTTGGAAGCTGGCCTCTGCTTCCCCGGGCCTGGCTCGCTCCCTGGGATCCGCGGTGGGGTCAGGCCTGGCTGAACCCTGTGCACTGAGACCAGAGAGGGCCGGGTCCCCAGAAGAACCTCCGGCTGTTGATGTCAGAGGAGCACCATTGGGTGCTGAGCTGGGAACGGGGCAGGGAATGCCCATCCTCCCTCTTCCCTGGGGAGGAAAGGAGGGAGAGTTAAGCTTGTGGAGAGCTGCGCGCGCGTGTGTGTGTGTGTGTGTGTGCGCGTGTGTGTGAACACACGCACACGTAAGCGATCAGAGTATGGTGGAACTGTGCACAGGAGTGCATGTGTGAGTGTGTGTGGGTGTGTGAGTGAGCACCTGGCAGCGGGGGGGGGGGGGAGGGGGGGTGCAGCCCCGCGGGGGGGGGGGTACGGGAGGGGGGGGGGACGGGACGGGAGAGGGGGAGGGGTCTGCCGGAGCCATGGCCGGGGGGTGGCTCAGCCGGGAGGACACGCACAAGGGGGTCCTGCTGCTGCCTTTCCCTGAGGGCTCCAGAAGCCCCAGGGATGGGAAACAGCAAGGGGAACCAGTGTGGGGACCAGCAGGCCACCCGAATGTCCCCCATTAGACCGGCAAGATGGGCTGTGCCGCCCGAGGCAGCATCTAGGGAAGGACCCGAGCCACGGCCGGCCTAGGGGCCCAAGGACAGAGATGTGGCCGCGTTCAGGGAGCACCCCAGGACGATGCCCGGGGAGGTGGAAATACCCATCCCAGAGGAGGGGCCCCGCACGGAGCTGGATCTCAGGCTCCCCCTGGCCAGTTAACGCCACCTTTTCCCTGGGTCCAAAACCCTCACTTTTTCCACCGAGGATTTCAGCTTCTGCTGGGAAGGCCAGCTCCAGCCGGAATCCACTCCTGAGCTGAAGACTGAGCTTTTCCTTCTCTTTAAACAGCTCTTGCGTGCCCTCGGGCTCCTCCGGTGTTTACGGGGCAGAAGAAAAATCAAACAAACATTCTAGGAAAGGAATGTGGCCCGGGGCAGGGCCGGGGTCCAGAAGCCTTTGGCCTCCCGGAGAGTTTAGGAAGGAACAAGGAGTGGGCACGGGGGGGGGGGGGGGCGCCCTCCCGGTGCAAGTGAGGCGTGTGCGTGTCAAGACGTGTGGCGGGAAGTGGAGGCGGTGGGGGGATGCTGGGGTGGTGGTCCCGGGACCGTCCCCCACCCACACGCACCCTGACCAGCTTCTCAGGGCCCCGGACCCGGGCCCTAAACACGAGAGCGGTGCAGACGAGATGGGAACAAGCACTGTGTCCGTTAGCCGGTGGCTCAAAACCCAAAAAGGATTTGAAGCCGCCTGAAAAGATACACCCGGTGTAAATGAAAATGATGTGGGGGCGCCTGGGTGGCTCCGTCGGTTAAGCGTCCGACTTTTGATTTCAGCTCAGGTCGTGATCTCCTGGTTCGTGGGTTCCAGCCCCATGTCGGGCTCTGTACTGACAGTGCAGAGCCTGCTTGAGATTCTCTCTCTCTCTCTTTGCTCCCTTGCCCGCTCATGCTCTCTCTTTCAAAATGAATGAATGAATGAATGAATGAATGAATAAGTAAATAAATAAGATGTGAAGAAACCAGCCAAAGAGGAACAGGGCAGGAGAAACAGGGAGAAACCCAGAGTCAGATCAGCAGTGACAGGCTGAGGTCGCCAGATGCTGGCCGTGGAGGACTGCAGGCTGGGCTCGCACCTTCCAAGGAGGCAACCTTTCTCAGAAATCATTTCGCCAAGAGCCGCGGTATATAAAACAGATGCAGACGGGCTGCTCCGGGCGGGGGAGGGAAGCAGTCAGGAGCCCGAGCTCCCCCCACCCTCTGTTCCCCCGACCCACCCACCCACACCGCTGCCCTGAGCCACCCTCCGATGCCCAGGCTCCGGGGTCCACCGTCTGGAAAGCCCTGAGCCGCTCCATTCGGGCTCCTACAAGCTCCAGCAAGCCCCGCTGGGGCCGGGCCAGTCCACTCTCTGCCAGGACTGAGGCGAGAGAAAAATGCCCTCCGTGGGTCCTCGAGGGACATGCTGCCGTGTGCCCAACAGTGTCCTCATAACATCCTGACAACATACAAGGAGCTTCTGGCGCTACTTCTCTGACCCGTGAGGTCAAACCGTGAGACACATCACAGCGAGGATCTGAAAAGTGACAACTCCGGGGTTCAGACCCACGCCTGGTGCTGCTGCCTCTCTGAAGTCCTGCCCTTTGGGGAAGGGATGGGCTCGTCCCGTGTGTCCCCAAACCCCAGCACTGAGACCGGGAGGGCCAGCCTTGCAGACAGCCGTGTCCACAATCAGAACCGCCCACGGGTGAGTGGGCGCCCTTATCACGCACGGATGGAACACCACTGACAGGGAGCCGCGGGGTCAGGGGCTCCCACCCACCCTGGCCCCTCTGCACTCAGAGTTCAAAGGGTTTCTCCTCCCGGCATCCCTCTGGGTGTTCCTCCACTCCGTACGTACATCCTGACGCGCACATAGGAGCTCGTGCGCTGGCTGAACTGGGGACCGAGTCGTGTTGGGTCAGCCGCCGGCCTCTCTCTGACATCCAGACCCCGAACGGCTCCTTGAAAGAAGACTGCTCGCTACCGGGGCCCAAGGGGGAAGGCATCGTTCCCTTCTGACTGCCGGCCTCGCGGTGGACATTCTCGCTTTTTATGTGCTTCCTACGGGGCACACGTCATCGATGGGAATTCTTCTCATTTAGTGGTTTGCACTGTCAAAGGGTAAAAGCTGATGCGGAGCAAATGTCTCTGAGTTCACCAGTAATATCCCCCGGGAGACCACGCTGAGGAAGTTATATGCTACCAAATAATAAAACATCTCCCTGTACGTTCAGAAGCTCTGGGCAGCAAAGACGGACCACCAGGGACTCCGAAAACCTTCAGACAGGATCTGTCTGGCTCGTCCAGCCTAACTCACAGTGACTTAATACATCACCGGGAAGGGGTGGAGGGACCAGGAAGCCAAGCACAGCCAGATTTCCTCGATATAAAATACCATCGACTGGAAGATTTAACAACAGTTCTGGAGGGAACGAAACCCCCACGATGCTGAGCGAACACGCAGATGCAAGGTATATCCTGACTTCAAAAACCCCGAAAAGTAGGAAGAGAGAGAAAGAACATCCATTTCAGATGAAGGAAATACGGTAGATCGCTGCCCCCGTGGGCCTGCAGAGACTTCGTTTCCAACCCGTTTCCCCGGGGCCGTGTTTTTGAAAGCTCCACTGGCCAGCGTGTAGAATCAATCACGCCCTCTCGAAATGAACGAACACTCCGGGCCCTACACATCAGAGGGCCCCAGAGAGTCCAACCTGTCCCCTGTGCTCCCTGCACGGCCACCTCCGGGCCCCCCCAGCCACCTTACGCTGTCCACGTGTCCCTGGACAAGAAGACCCTAGAGGAAATTCAAGGAAAGGGGAGACATTCACAAGCCTTTATGGGGCACCTGCCCCGTGGCAGGCACTCGCGAGGTGCGGGCGTGACCAGGCGAAACAAAACCCAGCTCGGGCCCTCGATGAGATGATTACGGTTTATGCGGCGCCTGCTGCTTCGGCCACTGCTGGGGGCCAGGCACGTGCCACCGCATCCGGGGGCCCCATTGGATAAGGAGGAAGTCAAGACTGGGTAAAGCCAAGTCACCTTAAGCACAGGCAGCCAGTATATGGTAGAGCCAGAATCTGACCTCAGCCGCTCTGCCCAGAGCCCATCGGCGCTCTTTCCGCCACCTCACTGACCCTTCCCCCATCACCGGAAGCCCAGGGCAGCATCAGCAGGCCCCACACAGCCATGGGCCTCGGCGCACTTTCACCCCCTCCGCACACAGATCACATCCGGCCCACCTCCTGACTGTCCAGCGCTTCACCTGTCCGCTTCCCTTACTTTCCACTGCCAAAGGCCTAGTTAGACCAGGCCACCACGGTCATGGTCGTAGGAGGCCACCGTGACCTCTCAACGAGTCTCCCAGCTTCCGTCCTCACCCACGATGGTCCAATAGCCACACCACAGCGGGTGCCATTTTTGTAAAACACAAGCCATACGTCGCCTCTCCCCCTTAAAATGCTCTTAAAGTCTTCCTCTCGCCCTGGAGACAAAGTCCTCCACCTACGAGGATCTGCATGATCCAGCCCCACCTCGCCCCGGGCCCCGGATCGTGCTCTGGCGCATCGTCTGCCTTCCCTCCGTTTTTCCAACACGTGTGCCTCTTCCCAGCCTCGGAGCCCCCGCGCATGCAGTTCCCAGGCCTGGCATGCCGTTCCCCTCCGCGAACGTGCCTCTTCATCTTGTTTAGGCGAGACCGCTCTTTTCCTTAAAGCCCCGACCACAAGTCCTAACTGTGTATTTTCCCATTTACTTGTTAAATGCTGGTCTCCTCTCCTGAGCCACAAGCTCCCGGACATCCAGAACCGGAGCTCTTTTGTTCACGTGCAGTTCACATGGCACACAGTTGGTGCCAAAAAACGTGCCGAGTGAGCGCGTGGAAGACCGTGGAAGACAGAACTGCCGATCACGATGGCGTGCGCTCCGTTGACCGGGATGAGATCGTCGTCGCTTGTCCCCGTGTCCCAGGCGGCCACCACCAACTGGGCGGACCTGACCATTTGGCTGGAATTTGAGTGAAACAAACTGGTACATCGCACCCTGGACTAATCCTCGGTAATAAGAAAGGAAGCAACTGGGATGGATCTCAAGGGCGTGACGCCAGTCTCAGAAGGTTCCATAACGTACGGCTCCATTTACGTAACATTCTCCACCTGAGCAAACGGTGGAGCTGCAGAAAAGAACGGGAACCAAAAACAGAGGCGAGAGGTCCCAGGCGTGAGGCACCGGGGGGTGGGGGAGAAGCGACCGTCAAGGGGAAGGAGGAGAGAGTTCCTAGAGCGGAACAGTCCGGATCGTGACCGCCACGAACCTGCACATGGGATAAAGTGTCATAGGACTATACACAGAGCCGCGCAAAGAATGAAACCTGAGCGTGTGTGAACGCTGGTGAGATCTAAGCAAAGCCTAAAGCCTGATTCGCTGTATCGTGCCACATGATGTCCTGATCTTGACAACGTGCTGGAGTCACATATGTTGTCGCCGAGGCAGAAAGCTCACACAGGACCTCTTGGTTCTGTTCTTGCAACCTCTTGTGAGTCTATAATTGTTTCAAAATAAAGAGTAAAAAAAAAAAAAAAAAAAAATGAAATCCATGTGCCGCCCCGGGCGCAGACTCTCCGTACCCATCACCGTCCCTCCATCCTCGGGACACCAGGTGCCTTGTGAACCCGTGCGCAACAATCTGGGGGCGAGGAATCTGTAACCGCACCATTCTGTCCCAAAGAGGACAATTCTGTCTGTCAGTCGGGCCGCAGGCCGCAGGCCGAGGAGCCGCTGGTTTCTGTTAAGGATGGAAGCCTTGCCGGCCTGGGACCAGGAGACGGACGTGCCAGGAGGCCCGCGTGGCTCTGCGGCTGGGGGACGGGAGGACAGGCCTGCTTTGAGTGCGGTCCAGCTTCTGGCGGGAGAGAGCCAAAGAAGGAAAGAAATTCTCTTCTTAGGGCCACACAGGGGGTAGGAACTCCGTCTACACCCAAACAAGGTTGCGGGCACGGTGTCGTCTTCAGCCCTGGCCAGCCCTGAGCACGGACTGTCTACACGGGCAAAGGACCGGCAGAGCCCCGGGGTCTCCGAGGTGAACCAGGTAACTGAGTTGGCCTGGGCTGGGACAACGAGCGCCGGATGAGGAGTCACTGGGGTTCTAGTCGTGGCTCTGCCTTGACTCACCAGGTGAGACCCTTCCCCTCCCTGGGCCTCAAGGAGGGGCAGGGAGAGCTGCTGCTTTGATCACTTGTGGTTCCCACCCAGGGCCTCTACACCCCAAAAGAGGCCTTTAGGGAGATGGGGCCCACGTCTATCTTTCGTCAAAGTTTCCTGACTTATGAGGTCATCATCGGAGCTATACCTTTGTCTACACCAGGGTTTTTCACCCACTGTTCTATGCACACTTGGAGCCAGAGAATTCTTTGTTGTGGGGGCCGGAGTGAGCTTGTAGGCCAGGTAGGAGCACCCCTGGCCTCTACCCCACTACAAGCCAGCGGCAATGCCCCCCACCAACCCCACGCATGCAGTGTAACCACCCCAAATGCCTCCGGACATCGCCTAATGCCCCCTGGCGGGGGTGGGGGGTAAGATCGCCCCCATGGAAAACCACTGCCCTGGACTCCCAACACTCAAATCAAGGAGGAGCAGGGAGTCCGGACCCTCACCTGACGGAGGGGGTCCTGGCACACCTTCTCCATCAGACTGTCTCCCGCCTCTGAGCTCTGGAGCGTGGTCCTTCCCTCCAGGACTGCGCTCCTCATTCAAAAGTTCTCTTTGGATTGAGCCGCGGGATCTGTCGCTGTTTGGAACCACCCAGAACCCGGCTGGGCTTTCCCCTGTGGCATTTGAAAAGAACCGTAATTTCCCTTCTCTCCTCCAGGGCCACACCCTCGGAGGCAGGTACCTGCACATGGGAGGACAGAAAGGGCGGGGGGGTGACCCCCATCAGGCTCTGAGAAGGGGTGCCCCCTTCCCGGTCCACAGCGGACCCCGTCCCTTCTCCCTCTCTCTGAGCACTCACCGTCACCTGGCCCCGGAGCAGACATGACACGCGTGTGACGGTCGGGCTTCCCTTCATTGTCGGCTCTGTTCACGGCTGTCTGCCCGGGGACTCGACAGGGTCACACCAGACGGATGCACAACGGCTGATGCAAGACAGCCCCGCTGATAACGGAGGACGCTGCCTGAGGCTTCAAGACCCCAGTGAGCCGGAGCTGGCGAGGGCTGGGCCAAGGAGATCAAACGTGTAGAAACCTCGAAGCTCAGGGCTTGGGACACGAGGGCAGGAGAAACGAGTAAGTGCTCGAGTTGGCGGCAGACCTGTCGGAGGCGACACGAGCCACCCTACGTGGGCGTGGTAATCTATTTGTCAACTGCTATGCTAATAGAAATGAATATACTCATCAATATGTAAACACGACTTTGAGAAATATTTGATTTATCCCAACGTGCACGTGTGTATACAAACCACAGGGTATCACTTATCGTGGAAGCTGCTCGACCATCCATTCTAACAATTCCCCAGCAGGCTGTTGGCTTTTAGCACCTGCTGGGCTGGCCTTTGACGGGGCCGTTCCTAACTAAATGGCGTCCTTGTCTGAGCTGTGACTTGACAGGCGAACCCCCTGTCTTAGTCCGCTCGGGCTGCTAGAACGGGAGGCCGCAGACCGGGGGCTCAAACAACAGATGTTAATTTCTCACAGTGCTGGAGGCTGGAAGTCCAAGATCAAGGTGCCAGCAGATGTGGTTCCCGGTGAAATCTCTTCCTGGCTTGTAAGTGGGCACTTTCTCACTGTGTGTTCACATGACCTCTCTGCATGTGAGTGGAGAGAGCCATACCCTCTCTCCCTCTTCTTATGAGGGCACTAATCCCATCCTGGGATCCCCCCCCGATGACCTCATCTAAAACCCGTGGCCCCCCAGATGAAGGCCCCCTCTCCTAACACATCGTGTTGGGAGTTAGGGCTTCAACTTCTGGATTTGTTCTGGGGGAGACACGAACACTGAGTCTATGACACCCCCTAAAGGTCTCCAGCAGCCTGCCCGTCGAGAGTCCTTAGGACGCTGGTGCCCAGCCCTGTGTCGCCCCCAGCAGGCGGATGTGACCTGGCTACACAGCCAACCGGACACCTGACCCCGTCTGACCTCGCCACGTCCCCGACCTCGTCCCCAGCGCTGTCATATAGATTCCGTGGAAAACTCCTTTGGGTTTTGACTCAGTTTCATGTCTCAGTTAAAACTTCCTTGGCCACCCTTCCTAAAACTCCCGGCTACCCATATGCCTCCTCTGCCCTGTTTTCTCCTGGCACTTGTCCCTAGCTGGCAGTCCACACATCGTCAGTCAGTAAGGAGCCAAGGCCGGGACTCCCCTCTGGGGAGGTTAACTGGGCTCCATAAGGTGGCCTATGGCCCCTGTGAGGAGACTGCTCACCAGGAACCCTCAGCTCCACCGTCACAAAGATATAGGATTAAAAAAAATTTTTTTTATTTATTTTAAGTTTGTTTATTTATTTTTGAGAGAGAGACAACAGAGAGTGAGCGGGGGAGGGGCAGAGAGAGGAGGGAGACAGAGAATCCCAAGCAGGCTCCACGCTGCGAACACAGAGCCCGATGTGGGCCTCGAACCCACACGCCGTGAGATCGTGACCTGAGCCGAAACCAAGAGTCAGACGCTTAACCGTCTGGGCCGCCCGGGTGCCCCCAAAATATCACAGGATTTTTTCAAGGCAAGGGGTGGGGGCGGAGGAAAGGGACTTTCTTGAGTGCCCGGCGCCTTCCGTCCATTGTCTCATTTGTCCCCCACGAGGACCTGTGAGGCAGGCGCTCTCAGTCCCGTGTTCCAGAGGGTTTCAATCCAGGTCATGGAATCTTTAAGCGCAGAGTGGGGACCGGCCCCAGGTCTGTCCTGCTCCAAAGCTCGTGTCCCCTCTCTGCACAGCCTCCGGTTCTAGGGAGCAACGAAGACACAGACACCAAGCCCCCCGGGGGGTGAACTTGACCCTCACCTGCGTCCAGCCCAGCGATCCCAACGGCCTGAACGTCGGAGCCTTCGGAGGGAGGCCGGCAGCCAGGACCCGACCCTCTGGAGCCGCGGCCCTTGTTCCACCGAAAGGAACTGAGGACGCATGCCCGGCCCGGCGTTCCTGCCCGTCAGAGCTGTCTGCTCCCATCAGGACAGGGCCTCTGACGTACAAAACCCAGGCCCTGCCTCGGGCTGGTCTCAGGTTTCCACGGCACAGTAAAGCGGCGTGTTTTTATTTCTCCATCTGTAAACATCTCTCCCTCTAACACGGTAACTGCTGTTTATACAGAGCTATAAAAACAGAGGTCAGAGCACAATAAGATTATAGTCTTACTTCAATACATCCAATCCATAATAAAATAAAATCTTACAAACGATCCAGAGGACCCGTTTAGGGGTTCTCGAAGAATTAATGTCTGTCGTATGTAAGGATTCTATTTGGGCATAATATTTTCCACAGCTGTCAGGGTCGATTTAAAAGGCAATATCCTTTCACTGCATTTGATTTAAACTCTGTTTATACCACGTGGGGGATTGTTAATTCTGCAGCATCTGACTCAGGGGTGTTTGATTACGCCGAGGCCACCGCCAAGGGGATGCCACGTGATGTCGTGGGAGCCCGGGGAGCAGGGAGAGAACCCAGCGGCGGGAAACGAGGTGCTCTGCTCCCCAGGCAGAGCCGGTGGGCTGGTGGCGGGAGCTTCGGTCTGAGATGGCTTGCCCGTGGCCACGCAGCGAGAACGCGCAGAGGTGGACTGTATCGGGCGACCTGGCCCCTATCCGCCACCCCTGTTGCCCTACTCCGCTCCTTCCTGCTCTAGAACCCACCTCACCCCTCACAGCTCGCCGGCTTGAACGCCTGCCTGGGCTACGCCGGGTGCCCGGAAGTTTCCACGGGAGTTAATTTCCGATTGCCCAGTTCTACCGATGTCTGCTCCTGAGGAAGCGTATTTGGCCAAGGTTGTCCGTTGAAACAGAACAATAAAGAGATTCGTTAGAAGGGATGGGCTCACGCAGTTATGGAGACGGGCAAGTCCAGGCTCTGTAGGGCGAGCGGGCTGGCAGGCCGGAGACCAGGGACGAGGCGATGTTTCCGTTCAAGTCCGTCGGCTGGTGGAATTTCCTCTCGCTCAGGGGAGGTCAGTCTTCTGTTCTCTCCAGGCCGTCTACTGCTTGGAAGAGGCCCATCCACTTAATGGAGGGTAATTTGCTTTACTCAAAGTCTACCGATGTAAATGTTCATCTCATGCCAAAGACGGTGGTCACAGAAACACCCAGAATAACGTTTGACCGCGTGGCTGGACATCGTAGCCCAGCCAGGCTGAGACGTAAATTAACCATCCACAGAAGTCAGGACGTCCACATACCATGCCGCTCCTTGGAGCCTCAGACAGCACAGCGGCTCGAGCCCAGGGGCTGCCGTCAGCTCTGCCTTTCGCCAGCTGGGGACCTTGGACGAGTCACTTCCTGTGTCTTGGGTCACGCCCTCTGCTGACCAGGGGAGTCAGAGTCCTGCCCCTTGCGGCTGGGGCGAGGGCCCAATGGGCCGGCGTCTGTACGAGCTCGGCAGCGTGGCCGGCCCGCGGGGAGGTCTGGGAAACGCTGTTCCGGGGCGGCGGCGACGGCACGGCCCCACTGGCCGGCCCCCACCTCCCTGCACCCCTGCCCTCTGCAGCTGTCACTCGCCTGCCCCCTCTTCGGAAGCAGTCCTATGCTCTCCACGCCTTTCCATCTGCTCTGACCACTGGCTTCTGACTCAGCCAGGCCCTCTGGACCCTCCTTAGCCTCCATCCCTGGAGCCCACAGGGCTGATCTCTGTCCCCTTCCCCCCCACACACACGTATGTGTGCACATAGACACAGGTGCACATTCGCACGTGTCCAACACACGCACACACACCCCTCACGTATACACACATGCACACTCCAGGATTGGGCAGCTGTGATGGTTTGGCAAAAGCAAGTGGTATATAAAATCCCCTTTGTCTCCGCGTTCAGACAGGGTTTACAGAGACGCCCGCCGTGTCCGGCACTGTGCCTCCCTCTGGCCGCACGGAGACAACAGTGAGAGCGTGTGCTGTGTTCTTCCGGCCGCCGTGACCTTACGTGCCCGCTGAGGGGCGGATGCACGCCTGACATGGAAACGCGGCTGACAGCCGAGCACTTTCCTTCATCCCACAGTTACTGGGCCCCCACCGGTGTGCCGGGGGCTCAACCAGACCGCTCCGGAAGCTTCCATCTGAGGCTGTCCTTGTCCCAGCCGTGACAGACCCCACGGACTGTCATCCCCTGCTCCCCCGGTCGCGGGGGGCTCCGGCCCCGCGCGAGGCTTGTGAGCCCTAGAATACTCGTCCACAGAGCCAGAGGCAGGGCAGCGGGACCCGAGCTCCACGCCATCCGTCACCAAGCACCCATGAGCGACAAATCCGTGCCAGGCCCAGTCCTCGAGGAGGAGGTCGGTAAACCCACACGGTGGATCTCATCCCGCCAGGGTCAGCGGCTGCAACGGCGCCGATGGCGAGAGTCACAAGAGCCCTCGTCCCTCCCACCGCCCCGGGGTGCCCCTGCCAGCCCGGGAGCGACGGCTGCCTCCGAGCGCGCCCAGCCCGGCCCTTTCCCTTCCTGCACCCGGCGCCTCACGCTTCCCCACCCGAGCACCAGGCCACGGGGTTGGCGGGTGTCTAGAGCTGCACTTGAGGAAAAAGATGCCCCTGTGACTTCCTGGGAGCTGGGGCTGAGGCAGGGCGGGAGGCAGGCCTCGCTCGGCCGCAGGCGGCCTCCGTGGGCCTGGGGCGGGGGAAGGAGGGAGGAATCACCTGAATCGTTTAGATTGGTTTTCACTCCCGTTTTTCCCACCGGCTGCGTATAGTTGAAAATGATGGTCCTGGGACTCCACGGTGCGTCCTCAGATCACGGCTCACAGGGATATGTTCTGTGACAGGGGCTGTGGCTCTGTGAGGGTCTGTGACACGTTCTGGCGTGTCTTTGTGTATCAATGTGTGCGTCAAGGACTTCAGCTGCGCAGCCAAGCTGTGTGGGTGACATCTGTGTACAAGGTCCAGCCTCACGGAGGCGGGTAACAAGGACGGCCATGCAGGTGGGGAGGCCGGGGGGCCTCAGCCCAGCCTCGTGGCCCACGGTGTCGGGGCAGCCGTGTCACTCACCTGCTCTGTGCTGGCACAGGACCAGATTCCCAGCCTCTCTGGCTCTGATGGTCCTACGTGCGTGGAATGTTCTCGGCTTTCTCTAGATTGGCAACAAGCTGTAGTTGTGCGACTTTCCATAGATAACTTCACCCTAGAAAACTGCGGGAAACCAGAGCGATAAAGAAGGTTGAGGGAGAGCCCAGGGGGTGCTCCAGACCTGAACGAGGGCCTCGGAGGTGCACCGCAGTGGGGCAAAAACCCGGACTCTGAAGTCAGACAGACCCGGATCCCTGGCTCTGCCCCTTGCAGGCTGTGTGACCTTAGAGAAGTCACTCAACCTCTCTGGACTTCATCTCCTTCATTTGCAAAAAGGAACTGGCCACAACGGCAATGACAATCACACGGGCCACACGGGGAGACGCGAGGGTGAAAACATCACCGCGAACTTACTGGCAAACCGCCACGTGGTAGGTGCTTCCGGCACGTTTGTTGCTATGATTGCTGGAATGCGTACCCGAGGTGCACATCGGCGGCCCCTTCCCTGGTGGCCGCTGGTCGCAGGGCTGAGCAGCACACGGCAGCTCTTTGCCTGTGAAAACATTTTGGTGCAATTTTCCGACCCGCAAAAATATTTTTACAATGAAAACGCACGTCTGGTGTGGAGCTGCTCAGTCTCACTGGCTTATTTAGCTTTTCAGGAAAATAAACAAAAGCGAATTTGCGGACACTGGGGGATGGCCTCCAATCAAACAATCGTGCCCTCCCCCCCCCCCCCCCCCCGCCCTGCCCAGCAGACAGACCGGGTCAGCCAGTTTGTCACTTGTCTGGGAGGCCAGTGAGCCCAAGGCCTTGCAGTCTCCAGGTGCAGCCGGGTCCCCTGGGCGCCTTGCCCGGTCCTCGTCGCTCAGAGGAGGGGACAGCCCACAGCAGGAAGGGGACCCGCCCACGATCTCGCCGCAAGATGGTGTTTGCTCACTTGTCAGCTTGTTTAGATATCTGATATGACGTACCGAACACACAGCAATTCCTTAAGGAAGCCAGTCCGTCCCCGTTTTTTTCACAGGAGGAAGATGAGGTTTGCAGAGGTTGCTTGACGTGCCCAAGATCATCAGGCACCAGGGCTCAAGATTCCTGAACTCCCAGAACGTCTCCGGCCACGGTAGATGCACTTGCAGCCGGCTCACCCCGGGGGCCTCAGGAAGCCGCCCTGGCCGGTTCCTAGCCACCCGAGACGTGCGGCGAGGTCCGCTCGGGCTAGAGGCACTGGCAGACACCAGTGTCCTCACGTTTTCCCAAAGGCCACTCTCCCGTGCCCGCAGCGTTTGAAGGCTTCACGCAGGCACAGCGGGCCCCTGGCCTCCGGCAAGTGCACCCAGAGCTGCACCTGCAATCACTCGCTGGGACGAGTGTGGAGAAGGAAAGGCAGGGACACGTGGGCGCAGATGTCGGGGGGGGGGGGGGGCCCCAGCCTTATGTGGGGGGCAAGGAGGCCTCCCGGACGACGCACCATCGCCGGGGTGAGGTAGCCAATGAGCAGGAAAAAACACCCCCACAAGGGGAGGGGCGGGGAGGGGCACAAACCGGGCGTTGACGAGCCGGAGGTGGCAAGAGCAGCAGGTGGGGGCAGAGCCACACGAGATGGGGCAGGGCTGACTCAGGCCACGCCTCCGGGCCTCGGAAGGGATTCGGGGCCTTCTGTGGACACGGGGCCAGTGGCTCGAGGGCTCCGAGGGTTAAGCAGGAGCCTGACTTGATGGGAATTAAGCATATTTACCGTCATTCTGGCCACCAGGTGAAGAGCGGCTTAGAAAAGGCAGGTCTGGGGGCGCCTGGGTGGCTCAGTCAGTTAAGCGGCCGACTTCAGCTCGGGTCATGATCTCGCGGTCCGTGAGTTCGAGCCCCACGTCGGGCTCTGTGCGGACAGCTCAGAGCCTGGAGCCTGTTTCAGATTCTGTGTCTCCCTCTCTCTCTGACCCTCCCCCCTTCATGCTCTGTCTCTCTCTGTCTCAAAAATAAATAAACGTTAAAAAAAAAATTAAAAAAAAAAAAAGGCAGGTCTGGGGGGCCGCCTGGATGGTTCAGTGGGTCAAGTGACCGACTTAGGCTCTGGTCATGATCTCACGGGTCATGAGTTCGAGCCCTGCACTGACAACTCAGATCCTAGAGCCCGCTTCAGATTCTATGTCTCCCACTCTCTGTTCCTCCCCCCACCCCCCGCCGAGTTGTCCGGGAAGAAGCAGAAGAGACCGGCCATGGGGACGGAGTGACACCAGGCCTCCTGCCTTCCTGGGCTTGGTGACCAGGCAAGGGCAGAGGGTCACGAGAGGGAAGGGTTCCACATCACCCCGGGTTTCTGCCTGGAGCACCTGGCTGGAAGCAGAGGAAGAAGACAAGTCTGGGGGCCCCTAAAGTCTGGAATGTCCTCTTTTGTTCTCGACACAAGACAGGCCCCCGCAGGTCTTAAGCGCTGTCCAGCTCCTGTGGAAAACCCAGCTGAGCCCAGAGGCACGGGAAAAACAAGTTCAGCCACATTCCCATCCACAGCCCAGCACCTGGCCTCTGTGATGCAACTTGCCCCAGGCACCTTGGTCAAATGCAGGTTCTCAGTACACAGGTCTGGGGAGGGTCCCAGGGTCTGCAGTCTCACGGGCCGCTGCTGTTGGCCCCCATACAACCAAGTAGCAAGGGGTTACGGAGACCCTGCCTGGACTTCCAGTCGGAGACTCGATGGCCCCCTGCCTGGGGGAGGGCCTCTGGCTCGTCCCACCCTCAAAGGCAGGATATCTGCCCCTCTCCCTTGCCATCCTCGGCCCTCCCGAGGAATCCTGTTGTCGCTTACGTGCTCTCGGCCCACGGGTGGTATCTGCCACTTTCCTGCTCACCTGCTCCAGGACCCAGGAGCTTTGAGCACGGAGGCCGCCGATGCCTGCCTGGGCACCAGAAGGACACAGCCAGGCCCTGCTGCAGGGAAGCCCGGCTGGAGGGGCGCAAGGAGCGTCCGGGTGGGCACCGCCAAGCAGCACTTGTATATGTGGGTCTGGAGCCCAGAGCGCCGTGGGTGGGAGTGGGCAGTGAATGGGTCCCGGCAGAGGACCTGGAGGAGGGGGGCTCGTTAGCTTCCTAGGGAGGCAGCTTCACGCAACAGGAACGTATTCTGTCACAGTGCCGAGGCCAGAAGTCCACAGTCAGGGAATCGGCGGGGCCGGGCTCTGATGGTTCCGGAAGGAACCCTTCCTTACCTCTTCCAGCTACCAGTGGCTCCCGGGATCATGGCAGTCCTTGGCTTGTGACGGCACGACCCCAACTCTGTCTCCATGGCCACAGGGGCTTCTCCTGTGTGTGTCTGTGTCTTCATAGAGCCTTCTTTATATATATATATATATTTTTATATAGTATATATAGTATATATAGTATATATAGTATATATAGTATATATGTACTATATATAGTATATATAGTATATATAGTATATAAATATATATTAATATATATTTATTTATATATATTATTTATATATTTTTTATTTTAATTATATATATATTTTAATTATTTAATCTTTATTTATTTTTGAAAGAGAGAGTGCGAGCAGGGGAGAAACAGACAGAGAGGGAGACACAGAATCCAAAGCAGGCTCCAAGCCTTGAGCTGTCAGCACAGAGCCCGATGCGGGGCTCGAGCTCTCGAACCGCGAGATCATGACCTGAGCCGAAGTCGGACGCTTAACTGACTGAGCCACCCAGGCGGCCCTCTTCATAGGGCCTTCTCATGGGGACACCAGTCATTACAGATCAGGTCCCATCCTGATGACCACATGTTAACGTGACTACATCTGCAAAGACCCTATCTTCACATAAGGTCACGTTCCCAGGTATCGGGTTTAGGGCTTCAGCATCTTTTGAGGGGACACAATTCAGTGCACAGCAGGGGGGCGGGGAGACCCGAGGGAGCCAGGAGCCTCCCAGTGCTGCCGGTGAGGCGGTCCTATCAGCCAGCACACCCCCCACCAGCCCCTAACAGAGGAGTGACTAGCCGTGTGCCCTCTGCGCGGCCCCTCAGGGCCGCCCGGCAGTGAGGTCCTTGCCTGTAAACTGTGCTCCATTGGCTGTAAACTGTTTGTAAGGTTTTAAATAAACACCCACAGTCCTTCTGAAGTCTGGTGGCTTTTACCACTCAGCCTGGGCTTTGGCAGTTGTCAGCAAAACTCCACGGCCCCGGACTCTGGAAACTAACCAATGGGCAGAGCCACCCACAGAGGCCAGCGAGGAGGCTGCCGCCGCCCTGCGGGGACCCAACAGCCCAGGAGGCCGGGGAGGGGTGGGCTCTTCTCTGGCTCAGACGCTGTCTGGAGGGTAGGAACTTGGCACACTATTTCCCCCGTCGGCCTCGGTTTCCCCGGTTGTACAGGGAGGTCCGGACTCAGCCTCAAGCAGGGACACTTCGGCGGAAGGTCTTTACCCGCCGAGGCCGGCTGGGCCCGGGGAACAGGCCCCTTCCTTTACCATAATGGAAGCCGGGGGGACCTCGGCTCCCCTGCGGGAGGGGCAGATGGCCCATTTACCCCCGTAGCTTCTGGCCCGTATCACTTCGCAGCCCGGGGCCACTAGCTGGTAGCCAGCGGGCAAAATCCAGCCCCCACATGGGGCTAACCGGGCGACCAGAGGGTGGATTTTAAACGTTTTTAAGTAGCGACCCATATTTTAAGGTGGGGAAATGTCCTGTAGAGATCTGGATCTGGAGCTTTCCTTGAAAAGCCCCACCGGGCAGCATGGAGCCAACGCTGCCTTCTGGAAGGAGGCCCGCAAGCGTTCACTCAGCAAGCTGGGAGGACGGCAAGGTAGCTGTGGCGCCCAGTAGAGTTAGCCGGTGGGAAAACGAGAGAGCGATTCAAGAGGCACAGCGTTTCGAAAAGAGCGGTGAGGGAGGCATGCGGAACGGCCCAGGGGTTTGCTGGGCCCACGGGGCCCCTCGGCAGCGGCCCGGCCGGCCCAGACCTCCTGGATTCCAGTCAACCAGAGCTTTCCCCAGCGTCGAACTTCCGGACGGTTCCACCAAAGGGCACCCACACGACCGTGTGCCTAGAGGTGGGAGCGCGGGCTCCAGACGCTTCCGGAGCTGGAGTCCCCGCGCTGTGCTCGTGAGCCGTGAGGCCGGGGCGAGCCCAGTAAGCCCCCTGCGGCTCAGCACCCTCACCTGGAAATGTGCCCCCTGCGAAGGAAACGGAAGATTCAGGGAGGATGATGCGTGAAAAACGATGAACCTGCTAATTGGAATCTATTTCTGTCGTCGTTATGGTTGCTTCTCCTGCTGCTGCTGTGGTGGGGGTCTCGTGGCTTAGTTTCTCCCCCCCAGAAACAGACTCTGAGGCCAGGCGGGGGTGCAGGGGCAGGGGTTTGTTTGCGGGAGAGGAAGCAGCCCAGGACACGGCGGCAGGGAGCGGGAAAATGAGACGAGGAAGGGAAGGTGGCCGGAAGAGGCTAGGTGGGCAAGCCTGTGACCGTGGTCGGCAACTGCCCGCCGGGTGCTGCTGGGGACTCTGGAGCTAGTGCAGCCCATACGCCTCAGAGCTTACGCACTCAGGGTTTACGCACCTCAGGGTTTACACACCTCAGAGCTTATGAACCTCAGGGTTTACACACCTCAGGGTTTACACACCTCACAGCTTACACACCTCAGGGTTTACACACCTCAGAGCTTACGCACCTCAGGGTTTACACACCTCACAGCTTATGTACCTCAGAGCTTACACACCTCAGAGCTTACACACCTCAGGGTTTACACACCTCAGAGCTTACGCACCTCAGGGTTTACACACCTCAGGGTTTACACACCTCAGGGTTTAACACCTCAGAGCTTATGCACCTCAGGGTTTACACACCTCAGAGCTTACACACCTCAGGGTTTACACACCTCAGAGCTTACACACCTCACAGCTTATGCACCTCAGGGTTTACACACCTCAGAGCTTACACACCTCAGGGTTTACACACCTCAGGGTTTACACACCTCACAGCTTATGCACCTCACAGCTTACACACCTCAGGGTTTACACACCTCAGAGCTTACGCACCTCAGGGTTTACACACATCAGAGCTTACGTACCTCAGGGTTTACACACCTCAGAGCTTACGCACCTCAGGGTTTACACACCTCAGAGCTTGCGCACCTCAGGGTTTACACACCTCACAGCATATGCACCTCAGAGCTTAAACGCCTCAGGGTTTACACACTTCAGAGCTTACGCACCTCAGGGTTTACACACCTCAGAGCTTACACACCTCAGGGTTTACACACCTCAGAGCTTATACACCTGAGAGCTTATGCACCTCAGGGTTTACGCACCTCAGGGTTTACACACCTCAGGGTTTACACACCTCACAGCTTATGCACCTCAGAGCTTACACACCTCAGGGTTTTTACACCTCAGAGGTTACACACCTCAGGGTTTACACACCTCAGAGCTTACGCACCTCAGGGTTTAC
>NW_026057582.1:9175520-9176144 GCF_023721935.1 Panthera uncia | reverse complement strand
GCTTACACACCTCAGGGTTTACACACCTCAGGGTTTTTACACCTCAGAGCTTACTCACCTCAGAGCTTACACACCTCAGGGTTTACACACCTCAGGGTTTTTACACCTCAGGGTTTACACACCTCAGGTTTTACACACCTCACAGCTTATGCACCTCAGGGTTTACACACCTCAGAGCTTATGCACCTCAGGGTTTACACACCTCCGGGTTTACACACCTCAGAGCTTACACACCTCAGGCTTTACACACCTCAGGGTTTTTACACCTCAGAGCTTACTCACCTCAGAGCTTACACACCTCAGGGTTTACACACCTCAGAGCTTATGCACCTCAGAGCTTACATACCTCAGGGTTTACACACCTCAGAGCTTACACACCTCCTGGTTTACACACTTCAGAGCTTACACACCTCAGAGCTTACACACCTCAGGGTTTACACACCTCAGAGCTTATGCACCTCATATCTTACACACCTCAGGGTTTACACTCCTCAGAGCTTACACACCTCAGGGTTTACACACCTCAGGGTTTATATACCTCAGAGCTTACACACCTCAGTGTTTACACACCTCAGAACTTACACACCTCAGGGTTTACACACCTCAGAGCTTACACACCTCAGG
>NW_026057582.1:9172072-9175510 GCF_023721935.1 Panthera uncia | reverse complement strand
GTTTACACATCTCAGAGCTTACACACCTCAGGGTTTACACATCTCAGGGTTTACACACCTCAGAGCTTACACATCTCAGAGCTTACATACCTCAGGGTTTATACACCTGAGAGCTTACACACCTCCGGGTTTACACACCTCAGGGTTTACACATCTCAGAGCTTACACATCTCAGTGCTTACACACCTCAGGGTTTATACACCTCAGGGTTTACATACTTCAGGGCTTACACATCTCAGAGCCTACGTACCTCAGGGTTTACACACTTCAGGGTTTACACATCTCAGAGCTTACACACCTCAGGGTTTACACACCTCAGGGAATATACACCTCAGTGTTTACACACCTCAGGGTTTACACACTTCAGAGGTTACACACATCAGAGCTTACACACCTCAGTGTTTATACACCTCAGAGCTTACACACCTCAGAGCCCACACCTCAGAGAAAAGCCACCTCATAGCTTACACACCTCAGAGCCCACGCATTCTCAGAGCTTATACACCTCAGAGACCACACACCCCAGAGCTTTCACACCTCACAGCTTACACACTTCAGAGCCCATGAATTCTCAAGCTCACACACCCCCGAGCTATCCATCCGCCCTACTTCCTACCCCTGTGAATTCGGGAGCTGCAGCCTTGATACACCAACACCACCTTAGCCACTCATTGGCTGAGGGCTGCCACCACGGGGTGTTCGTCTCCCAGCCCTCTGACCTGCACGGGGGAGGAGAAGTGAGCTTCCACAGCATTTGGGAGACAAGCAGTAAGACCTGAAGTTCTCTAGGTGAGGAGATGTGGGCAGGCCACCATCGTGTCTGCCAGAGCTCATGTTTCTCTCTTCCATGGATGCAAAATCTGCATTCGATTCCATGATATGCTCATGTTTGTTTTAATATAAATACATATTGGTGGGGTGCCCGGGTGGTGGCTCAGCCGGTTAAGCGTCCGACTTCGGCTCAGGTCATGATCTCGCCATTCGTGGGTTCGAGCCCCACGTCGGGCTCTGTGCTGACAGCTCGGAGCCTGCTTTGGATTCTGTGTCTCCCACTCTCTGCCCCTCCCCTGCTCGTGCTCTGTCTCTGTCCTTGTCTCTCTCTCAAAATAAACAAATATTAAAAAAAGATAGATAGATGGATAGACACTGGGCCTCAAGAATTGAGTAAAAGCGAAATTATAAGAAAGTGCCTCATACTTACCCTGCAATTCTTTGTACTCCCTAGCACACTGCTACACACACACACACGCACACACACACACATCCATGACCCTGTTTGTGAAACTGAACCCGCCTTACTTCCTTCAAACCTCACAACGATCTTGTGCGTTAAGCACGTGTTATCTATCCCCCCTTTCACAGATGGGTATATTAAGGCCTACGGTGCCGAGTGGCCTGTTTAGACCTAGGGTGGTAAGCAGGTGAAAAACACTGGAAGGCGGCCCTTGAGCAGCGAGACCCCAGGAGCTATGGAGGCTATGGAGGGGCTCCCCTATTACCCTATGCAGGGAAATAGTCGCTAGGACCAGAGGTCTCCCGGAAGTGAGGCGGTGGTAGAATCAGCCTGGCATCTCAGAAATGTCATTGCGGTGACCACGCAGAGAAGGGGTCAGAAAAGGCTGGAGTGGGGGGCCGGAGAGCAGTGGGGAGGCTGCCGAGATGTGTCCTGCCTGGCCTGAGAAGGACAACCCAAACCAGGAGCTCTAACAGAAGAAGACTTGGCAGGAAGAGGGCTCACCGGGAGGCAGATGGGGAGATGGCAAAGGCAGGGGACCAACGTGATTCCCACGTTTCTGATTTGGGCAACTGGGTGGAAGCTAAAGGAAGCCCTTTACTAAGATAGGAATCACCGGGGGAGCAGTGGGTTCGGAGAGGCTGGGAAGGGGATCGGTTCTCAAGGAGCTGATGTGAAGGGCCATCCAAGGGGAAGTCAGGGGATGGACAGATATACGAGACCAGAAGGGAGCATGACTGGTCTCGACTGAAGATGACGTTCCGGGGAACCGTCCTCACAGCGGGTAATCAAGGCCATGGGCGTAGAAGAGCTCATGAGGAGAGGGAAGAAGGGAGAGCAGCACCGAGGGAAGAGCTCAAGGAACACCCACATCCAAGGTCAGGCAGAGAAAGAGCCAGTGCCGGAGACTAAGCTGTGGCCATAGAGGTCAAGGGAGAACCCGGAGAAAGGAAGACGTGGCGGCCAAGGGCAGAATGTTAGGATCCAGCAGCCTCTCTGGGGCTGGCACACAGCGGTTGCTCTAAGAAGGCTTTGTTGAGGGAAGGAGTGTATGAACGAATTGCATTTCCTTAGTGCTTTGTAGCTTGCAAACTTCGACCACGGCTACGGACCCATGTGACCCTTATAAGAGGTGAGCAAGACTGACCCCACGCTACAGGGCGAAAGCCTGAGCTTTCAAAAACTTCCGCAGTTGGTGGAGAACCTGTAGGTTCTTCACAGGGTAATTTCTCTTCCCTGGCTCCCCGCGGCTCTGTCTGGCCCTGAGGGCAACTAATTGGTGCCCTGGGGTTAAGCGCTTTCCCAGAGTCCCCGCCGTGCCCCTCCCGCTGCCTCTCACACCCCTAAACACCAGGCGGGTTGCCTACACCAAGCAGGGATATTTGGTGTGTGAGAGTTGATTGGTTTTTGACAAAAACAGCTTGGCCTCTTTTTAGCACCTACTCATCCCCCAGGGGTTGGAAACCTGATATTTTAATGATTTGCTCCAGACCCTTTGCGGGCGGGGTGGAGATTTTGTGGGGCCAAAATCGGTGGAGGCAGGCCTGGTAGATGTAATTAGCAGGTGAGGCTCGCTGGCTGGGAAATCAGGTACGGTCAGCCCTCTGTGCTGGTCACTCACTTCCATTCCAGCCGGAGAGATTCTTGGTTCCCCAGAGGTGGAGGAGCGGGCTTCCCAGGCTAAGGACGAGAGAGACTTCGGGAGAGGTTGCACTCTCGTCTCATGGCCGCACAAACAATTTCCCTCCGCTCCTGTTTGTTTGGTCCCAATTGGTGCGTTTTCCTCCGGTCCCTTTTCTTTCTCTCCTAAAAGATTTTCCTACATCCTTCTGATCCTCTCTTTGGATTACAGAACCTCACAGGAGGAAGGAGGCTGACGTTCCACCTCTTCATGTTATAAATGGAGAAACTGAGATGCGGTGAAGATAAACGTCTTACCCAAAGTTACCCAGTGAGTTATTGCCATCATTATCATCTTCACCATTGTCATTGCAATCACCACCACCATCATCACCACTACCATCATCACCACCATCACCATCATCACCATCACCATCATCATCACCATCATCTTCATCATCACCACCATCACCATTATCATCACCATCATCATCACCACCACCATCATCACCACTACCATCATCACCGTCACCATCACCATCATCACCATCATCATCACCATCACCACCATCATCACCATCATC
>NW_026057582.1:9168494-9171672 GCF_023721935.1 Panthera uncia | reverse complement strand
CACCATCACCATCATCACCATCATCATCACCATCATCACCATCATCATCACCACCACCATCACCATCATCACCACCACCATCATCATCACCATCATCACCATCATCACTACCATCATCATCATCACCATCACCATCATCATCATCACCACCACCACCATCACCATCATCATCACTACCATTACCATCATCGCCACCATCATCATCACCGTCATCATCACTACAATCACCGGCATCATTATCATCACTATCACCACCACCACCACCGCCATCAACATAATCACCATCATTACCACTACCACCATGATGACCACAACCACCATCATTCCCATCATTTATTTGTTTGTCACCCCAAAAAGAATTCAAGGCACCTTAGCCACCACAAGATCATGAGTCTTCAGACTCCTTCCTGAGGGATACTCCTAACCCCCATCGTGTCCTCTGTCTCTTGCTAAGGTTTCCTACTTTCACACCATGTCTTCCTCCCCGTCATCCCTTCGCCAGACTGGGAGCCGGCTCTTGTCACCTGTGATTTCTCACAGACACACTCCTGTTCAAAATCCTATCCGTCTCTATTGTCCCTGCTGTTTCGGGAAGGACTGAAACGGAAGGACCCTGGAGAAGAAACATCTACCACCCAGAAGATGTGAGGGTGGGGGAACAGATGAAGAAAGTAGCAGGTGCTCTCAAGTGAAAGGGGTCCCGGGCTGACCGCTGCCTCGGCTCCACAGCCGGGGAGGTGAGAACACAGATGAGCCACATCTACTCTCTGCACCTCTCTGTCTCCTGGTTTAGAAAATGGTCTGAGGGAGGGAAGGATTCTGCTGGGAGATCCGAACGCCCCAGACGGCCGTCACACTGCTCGGTTCTAACAGCATGAGGCCCGGGGAGGAGGGCGGAAGGTCTGGTCTGGGCATTCCCTGCAGAGGGCAGAGGAGGCAGTCGACACAGCCCCCAGCCCCTAAAATCTGACCGGCTCCAGAGGCTGGGCTGCATCTCCGCACCCCACCGGGGGATTAGGGTTTTAGCTGCCAAATCTCCTGACGGGCCACTCCTCCCTCACCGAAGCCCCTTAGGTGGGGGCCGGCAGGTTCACACGTGGGAGGTGCCAGGGGCCTAATCTCTGCAGGGACAGCCACCGGGGCAACACCGCCCTCCAGGCTGTGCCCTCCCGGGTAAGCTCCCGGGCACGTCATTCCCCAGCCTCCCCTCTCCCAGCCCTCCGCCGCCTCCGCCAAGTCTTCTTTCCCACCCTCCGTCCCTCTACCTTGCCTTTTGCAGCCTGACACTTTGAAATGCGGGTCCCACTTCGGCCGGGTTTGGCCAGGAACAGCCATCTGTCACGGCCGCGCTTTTGGAAGGAGTATGAAATTCACAAACCTCCTCCGAGAGCCTCCCAGCAGGGAAGAAGTTCGGCTCCACTGTCCTCTCCAGAGTGACAAGCGAAGGGACAAAGATGACTTCAACCGTCCGGGAGCCCCCACAGGGGCTCAGTCAAGGCCCGAGTGACGCCTGGCGGAGCGAGTCTGACAACACGGCCAGGATGCCTTCCCCTGGCAGCCTAATGAGGTCCTTCTGGAGAACGACTGCCAGGAGGCGAGGCCACGGCAATGGTGACATCCAGGGGACCGGCTCAGTCGTGGAACAACTGACCTCGCCATGGCACGGGCCAGCAATCGATCCCCAGCCTGGCCTGGCGATTCCCGACTACGCGGGTGTTCGTGGCTCCAAGGTCTGAATTACCTTTCAGAAAAAGGAATGCAATATAGTCCCCAAATAAATGGGGGTGCAGCCAAGAGCAGCACCTTTTCCCCTCACCTGGGGCTGGGGGCCAGCTGGCAGGGGATGAATAATCATCTTCAAGACACGGATGTGACTTAGGCGATAACAGGCCTGTTTATTTCACACGTGCTGTGTGTCTGGCCCCGTGCTAAGAAACAGAAGAATCCTGAAGTGATGCAGCCATGGTCACTTCTACGCAAGAAGGTCAAACACCTGCTAAGCGGCACAATCCAGGTGCAAACCCAGCCCTGCCGGACTCCAAAGCCATGCTTCTTTCTGTCGTGTCACGTCGTCTCCACCTCGCACCATCCACTGCAACCAGATCGCTCATCTTAACCACACAAGAACCAAGGGTCGTGCCTAAGTAGCCGGCCCAAGGTCACCCAGCAAATGGATGGAGCCCGGTCCTGTGCGGCCCGAGCGCGGGTGGGGAGTGGAAGAGGAGGGCTGGAGTCAGGTGACGGCTGTGGTGGGCCAGCTGAGGAGCCACACGAGGAGGGTGGGAGGCAGGGAGTGGAGAAAAGGGGAGGACAAAGCCATCTGAGGGCAGGGCATGGTCTGGGCTATTTTTGCCCGAAAAGTCTGACAACTGCACGGACACAGATAGCAGGACAGGGAGGCTGAAGATCGAGCTGCCGCTTAGGGGTCATGAGGAAAGTCCAGGCAGGCCAGTAGGAGAGGCAGAAGCGGAGGATAGTCTTGGAGAGAGGGCGAGAGGAGGCAATGCTAAGGGAGAGGTGAGCAGGAGGGAGGAGGAAGAAGGCATTTCCAGAGACGGAGGATAGCAGGTGCATCGACCGAGCAAAGTAAAGCAGAGGAAGCAATGAGTCTCCCGTGCCCATTGGAAAAGGCTGGGTAGGCACTGGGACAGCCGGGCCGGGCTTGAAGTCCAAGCTGGAGTGTCAACTCAGGATGCAATCTGCACATTCAACACTATTCACTGAGTAAATACGTACTGGAAACCTCTGGTTTCAAGCTCTGCACTAGACACTCGGGTAGGAAAGATGCTTTGTGAGGGTCCTTGCACTGCAGGAGCTCAGACTGCCCCCATCCTGGGCACCAGGGATGATGACAAAGAGACTCCCCACCTTCTCCTTCCTCTAAGAGCCAGGATGCCCCCATCTCTAACCACCACATCTCCCTACTCCCATCTCCATCGCCCCCATCTCCATCACCCTCATCTCCATCACTCCCATCTCTATCACCCTCATCTCCATAACCCCCATCTCCCTACACCATCTCCATCACCCCCCATCTCCCTCCACCCATCTCCATCACCCAATCTCCATCACCTCCATCTCCCTACCCCCATCTCCATCACCCCCATCTCCATCACCCCATCTCCATCATCCCCTATCTCCATCACCCCCATATCCCTACACCCATCTCCATCACCCC
>NW_026057582.1:9166558-9168484 GCF_023721935.1 Panthera uncia | reverse complement strand
CTACATTGTTCTGTTTGCCTCTGTGCACCATTTCCCCACCTGGACTGGTACCACCTCCATGGCAGGAGCCACCAACCTCCACAAAATCCGTTGCGTAGTAGATGTTCAGCAGCCAAATAAGAGACCCTTGATGACTGTGCTTATCAGTTACTTAATAAAGGTACTCACTGCCAAATAAGTATTCAACGGTTCCAAGTCCTAATTAAAAACAAAAATCAAGCAACCTAACTTCCGAAACTTGCGGATGACGCTTCGGGATCTGTTCCTCCGTTTTGCTTTCTCATTCGACGGACTGGGGCTGCCCTGGGCCGTGCAGAGATGATCCTGAGACCCAGCCCCCAGTGGCTCGAGGTAGGGCTCCAGGAACGCAGAGTAAGGCTGATGACATGTGACTCGGGAAATAGTTCTGCCAAGATGAGGAATCCAGGAAGGCTTCTCAGAGGAGGGGCTGCCTTGAGAGCTGGGCAGGGCAGCCCAGGTGGAGACGGACGATTGTTCAACAGAGCAGGGGCAGGGAGACCGAGGCCGTGACAGCGGAGGTGTGTGGGGAGGCTGGAGAGTCTGGATTTTCCCGTTGGGGGCTACGGGGCAACCACCAACCTGTTCAGAACTCACCGACCAACGTAGGCTGTAGGCTGATGGGATCCTGGAGTTTCCTCATCACATTATTTCAAATCAGGAATCCTTCCGGGCCAGCATTCCTAGCCCTTCAACCATCCAGCACTGGCACCCAACAGACGTCCCGGGTCCGAGCTCTGTGGGGACAACCTTGCCACCACGGCCCTGGAGTCCTGCCCAGCCTCAGAGTCCATTTCCCTTCTAAGGTAACCTCCCCCCCCCCCCCACACACCACCGATTCCACCTCTACCCACCTTCCCCAGAACCCAGCACTGCCTTCGCTCCTTGTGACACCCCTTCCTTGGGGTGCAAACCGGGTTCTGGCCGGTCGGCCGGATGTTCAGGTGCTTCCCCGTCCCCTGCAGCGGAGTGGGTGGGCGTGCAGGCTCTGGAGGCAGAACGCCAGGGCAGAGGCACTGGAAGGTCTCCTGGAGGAGGGGGCCGGAGTCTTTGAAGGGTAAATAGGAGCCTGTGAGATGAGGGAGGGATGAGAGAGGGGCCTCCAGGCGGAGAGAGTAGCGCGGGCCTAAGCTGGAGGCGTGAAAACACTTGGCATTTCGGGATCGTGGTAGAAAGTCGGGTGAGGAGGAGTGTTAAGTGAACGGGGGGGGGGGGGGGGCGGGGGGGGGGGGGGGGGAAGAGGGGGGGGCGGGGGGGGGGGGGGGGGGAGGTGCAGTGGGGGGTGAAGAGGACGTGGAGGTCCGAGGGCCGGCGGGACAGGCTGCCGATACAGTGTCCAAGGTAAGCGCAGCCCCTCTCGGGCCCGAGCACGTGGCTCATGCCAGCGGCCGGCAGCAGGTGCTAGCCGCACACCCACCTGGACGACACACACCTCTAGGTGAGTCGACCCTGCAAAACACCAAGGCATCGCCTCCAGGGTTTTCTAACGGACCCTCCCGTTTAGAGCTTTCCTGCTGGACCCCGCTTAGCCCTCCCTCCCCCCTCCTTTCTGGGGGCTCCAGGGCTGCGATCGTATCGGCCATCATTTTTTTTCATTCATTCATTCATTCATTCATTCGCTCACCGATCATTATCCTCCGCCCTTCCGACGCTTCAGACAGGCCGTCCGTTTAATTTTGTTAAAACTAAACAGCGTGCTCCGTTCTTTCAGGACGCGTGATGTGTTCTGGGCAATGTTTTTCAGAGCAGTGAAACATTTCATTTTTCCCCCCAGCATCGAGATGTGTCAAACATCATTTATGCCTGGACATAATTCATCCCTCAAGATAAATATTGAAACCCAAGAGAGGAGAGACGGCGGCAGAATTTCCAGGGGCCGGGGGAGGCGGGGGAGGGGGGGTGGGGGGG